>NW_005843454.1:107213-136383 GCF_000455745.1 Alligator sinensis
TGCCCAGGGCAGGGGGTCAGACTCCACAATTTGCTGAGGTCCCTTCTGACCCTAACATCTATGAAAGCTATGAAATATTTCTAGCCTCTCCTCTCCCCAGCTGCCTCAGGGCATTGTGGGACCATCTCTAATCCCCTTCCTTCCCTCCCCTGGGGCCCAGCTACCCAACGCTGATCCATGTGGCAGCCCAGATTGCCTCAGGCATGAAGTTTCTGGCCTCCCTCAACTTTGTGCACCGGGACCTGGCCACACGCAACTGCCTGGTGGGTGAGGGCTTCACCATCAAGATTGCCGACTTCGGCATGAGCCGCAACCTCTACTCGGGTGACTACTACCGCATCCAGGGCCGAGCTGTCCTGCCTATCCGCTGGATGGCCTGGGAGTGCATCCTTATGGTAAGACCAGGGGGGCAGGGCTTGGGGAGAAGGGTGAGGCTAAAGGGGAAAGGGGTGGAGTTTGGAAGAGGAGCGGGGCTAATGTCCACGGGCTAGGGAAGGAGCGGGCAATAATTTTGGGCAGAGGGCCACTTACTGAGTTTCTCCAAGCCATCGAGGGCCGCATGACAGGCAGCCCAGGGCAGATTAATGTTAATTTTCTAAATTTTTTAGGGGCCCCGCGGGCCAGATAGAATGGCTTCCTGGGCCACATCCAGCCCCCAGACCACATTTTGCCACCCCTGGGCTAGGGCATGAGGGAGGGGGATGGAGCCAGAGGATGGGGGGAATGAAAGGGGCTTCCTTCGATTGATAGCCTGGGAGAGAAGGGTGGAGCTAAAGGGGAAAGGATGTGTCTTGGGGAAAGGGGTGGAGCTAATATGCAGGAGGGGCAGCAACTGGGGGAGAGGGTGGAGCCAGGGAATGGTTAGGGAATCCCTTGTATAAAAACCCAAGAGGGTGTGACCTGGCTGAGAGGTTGTGGAGCTAAAAGGAAGCAGTGGGTTCACCAAAAGGGGCAAGAATAGCATTGAGGGAGGAGGCTAATGGAAGGGGTGGGACTAAAAGAAAGGGATGGGGCTGATTGAAAAGGGGCGGAGTTAACGGAAGGGTGGAGCTAATCCACAATGGGTGAGGCTAAGGGGAAGTGGGATTTATCCCCAAGGAGGCAGAGCTAAAGGCAGTGTAGGGCTATTCCAGAGGAAGTAGGACTAAACGAAGGGTGGGTCTAGCCCAGAAGGAGCAGATCAAAGGGAAGGGTGGTATTATCCCAGAGCAGGCAGAGCTAAATAAAGGGGTGGGGCTGTCCCAAAGGGGAAGGGGCTCAGTGAAAGCAGTGGGGATGGGAGGAGGCTAGGGAGTAAGGGTGTGGCTAAATGGGTGGGGGGAAAGGAAATGTGTCCTGGAGCCCACTCAGCGTCCCACCCAAGACCCCCTGTCCCACTCACCCTGCCCCTCTCCCCTTCCTGGCTCCACAGGGGAAGTTCACAACAGCCTCAGATGTCTGGGCCTTTGGGGTGACGCTGTGGGAGGTGCTCATGCTGTGCCAGGAGCAGCCCTACAGCCAACTCACCGATGAGCAGGTCATCGAGAATGCCGGGCAGTTCTTCAGAGACCAGGGCGAGCAGGTACGGGGGCATCACAGAGTTCAGTCTCCAGCCTCAGCAACAAGAGTTTCAGATTTTGGCTGAGCAGATGTGAAAGGATTAAAACTTTAGCCCTCCTGGAGGGGCAGCAGAAATGAGAAGGGGGCATGAGGTGGTTAGACCTCCCCCCACACTGATCTGTCTTTACCCCCACACCTAGGTCTACCTGTCACGGCCCCCAGCCTGCCCCCTGGCCCTCTATGAAGTGATGCTGAGATGCTGGGCTCGGGATGCCAAGGACCGTCCCCTCTTCCAGCATCTCCACCGCTTCCTGAATGAAGACGCTCTCAATATGGTGTGAGCTGGGCTATGCCAGAGTGGGGGGAGGGATTTGGGGTGGCTCTTCTAGGCATAGGCCTCTTGGTGTCTCTCCGGCCACAGCTACAGGGGTGGATGGGTGGATGGAGGGTGGCCAGACCATGCCCAGCTCTGGGAACTGGACATATTGGTGCTGGAGGGGTTAGGGACATGGGATCTCCCTGATGCCCTGGCTCTACCACCCCATTCCTTGTCCCACTTCTCCTCTGCCTACCTCCTCTGAATCTCTCTGTCTTCCTTATACCCATCCATTTGTCTGTCTTCCTGACATACAGTGGTCTATATTTCCTATCTCTTTCCTAATAGCATTTTAGAGAAGCTGGACTGGAAGGGACCTCCTGGGGTCATCTAGTCCAACCCCCAATACCCATCTACCTTCCCATCTTCTCATATACAGCTGTCTGTCTGTCTTTATTTGCCTCATACCCCTCTATGTATCTCTCTTTCTCACACACAGGTTTCCATCTATCTGTCTTCCTCACACTTCTCTTTGTCTGTCTTCCTCACAGACAGACAGGTGGACAGCTGTGTATATCTTCCTCACACCAATCTATGTATCAGTCTTCCTCCTATACAACTGTCTGTCTGTCCTATCTATCTATTTCCTCATCAAATCATAGAGAAGTAGAGCTGGAAGGGACCTCCAAAGGCCATCTAGTCCAACCCCATCTACCTCTCTGTCTTCCTCATATACAGCTGCCTATCTGTGTCTCTATCTGCCTCACACCCCTTTATGTATCTCTCTTATATAGCCAGATAGACAGATGTGTATGAGGAAGACAGGTACGTGGCTAGATGTGGGGAAGATAGGCAGACAGCTATGTATCTGCCTCACACACTTCTACATATTTGTCTTCCTCATACACAACTATTTGTCCATCTGTCTGTTTTCCTCACACTTTCTACTTCCTACATATGTCTTCCACTTAGACAGACAGACAGCTTTGTATCTTCCTCAGACCCATCTATGTATCTGTATTCCTCAGACACTGTATGTCTGTCCTATCTATATCTTTTCTCATAGAATCATAGCGAAGTAGGGTGAAGGGACCTTCAGAGGTCATTTAGTCCCCTCCAACATCCATCTACCCGTGCCTTCCTTGTCTTTCTATTTAGCTTCTACACTCATTTATCTTCTACACCCATCTGTCTGTCTTCCTCATTTACAGCTGTCTATCCATCTTCCTTACTCCCATCCATGTCCGTCTCCCTCATATACGGCTGTCTCTCTATCTGTCTGTCTTCCTTATACTCACAGCTGTATGTCTGTCTATATATAGTCCCTCATACTTTGTCTATCTATCTACCTCCCTACTGCTTATACACTCTACGCTATCTAGCTATCTATCTGTCTATCTTCTGACCATACACTCCACCACCTCATGCACACTCGTCCCTCTATTGCTTTTTGTCTCCATCTCTCCTCAGTTCTTCCATTCCCCATCTGTCTTGTGTCTTGTTCTCCACCCACTTCCCCATCTCCTATCATCCCTCTTTCACCCATTCCCTTTCTTTTGCCCTTCCCTGCTCAAGGGTGTTTCCTTTCCTTCCTCTACTCCCAGAGAGGCTGACCTCCACCACCCCGCTGCTTCACTCCCCACCCTCAAAGGACTGTGATGGGTTGGAGGGGTGGGGGTCAGGTCCCTGCCTCATGTGATGTTCCCTCAGACTGGGCTAACACTGGGTATTTGCGGTGCTGTGAGGCATCGCCAAACACTGGATATATGGGAGACACTACTGACTGCAACGCTGGAGGCTGGGAGCCACGACTCAGCTTCAATGGCCCCATGGGGCTGATCCAGAGACCTCCAACTCACATGATACCAGTGCTGGCTCTCATGGTACTTTGAAGACTCCAGCAGAGAAATCCGGCCCATCCCCTTCGTCATCAAACTCCCTCTTCCCCCATGAGACAGGGCTATAGATCCTGTCTGGTTGCTGTTGGGAAGGAGAGGAGATTTTTCACTGGTGTACCAATGCAAACACATTTTTGGAGTACCGTATATACTTGTATACCACACACTCCTCCCCCCTTTCAAATGAGACTTTCAAAATGGGGGTGCATATCTTAAGTGGGAAAGTTGATCCTTCTGCCCAGAATAGCAGCCGTGGCATTTCTATTCAAGCAGTGTTAAGGGAGTTGATTGACTTGATAGCTCACTGGAATCTATGAATTGCTCTTCACTCCATGGGTGTTAACAACTCTCTTTCCTTTTTAATGGTCTTGATGTTCCACTAACCCAGAGTGCTGAAGAATGTGCAATGTAGCTCCTACGGTCTCTCTTCCCCTATTTCACAGCCCTGTTTTGAAGCTTTTTGCAACATTTTAAATCCGCCCATGGAGTGCAATGTTCAGTAACAACTAGAGTTTCAGCTTTTGGTTGAGCTGCTTACAGTTTAGCATTGAAAGGATTAAGACCAGACCTTTGGCCTGAACAGAAAAAGGAGGGCAAACGAGCAGAAGTTAATGCTCTATCCCTACTGTATGTGGCCTTAACTCTGGAAAAAAAAATCTTGTATTTTTCATTCTGCCTTCCCAAAAAAGAGGTGTCTATCTTACTGGGGACATGTGGTATGTGAAAAGATACGGTATATCAGGGACACCCCATAAAGAGCTTTTTTGCTAATCAGGGGCCTTAACACTGTAAGATCACCCTTTGCTTTTAAAACTCTCAAGCTGGAGCTTCTTAAAGGAGGCCTAGGGGAATGCAGCACTCATTCAAATAGCTTGAGCTTTTGGTGCTTAATTCCCTTGGGTTCCCTTGAAAAAAAACCCCACTGTCTTCTCGTTTTGTTTCCAGGGAGTAAATATTAGTGGCTGTGACATAGGTTCAGTGGCTTGGACGTGTCTGTGTTTTGTCTCCTTGTTTAAAGTCCTTCCCTCTTCTCACACAACACAGTCGAAATTTTTCTCCATTTTTCCCCCTCCCTTGCTGATCTCAGTAGCTTTTGTATTATTAATATTATTATTGTTGTTATTGTTGTTATTATTTGGAAATGGGATCTGTACATATTTGGAGAGTAGAGATAAAAAGACAAATTTTTTAAACTAATATATAGATTTTTGTTGATTTTTTTTTTCTTTTTTAGCTGTTTCCTTTAACATGGTGAATAAAAGCGTTGCATTTTCTACCCGCGTCTCCTTGAATTTTCTTGCCTTCTCAAAATGCGGAAACAGCATGTAAGGGAATGTAAGAACATAAGACTTGCCATTTACTGGGTCAAGCCATAGGTCAATCTTGCCTAGTCTCCTGTCACACCATGGCAGAAAGTGAATGCTGAAAGGGAGATTAAGCTGGGTGTGACCAGGTTTTTTCTTTTGTTCCCCTCTCATTTGCAGTCTTCAACATATAAGGTCTACGAAGTTCGCATTCAGAGGCCGTGCCCCTCACTCCTGCACTCAGTAGCTACTGATGCCCCTTTCCTCCAAGAATGTA
The DNA here is from genome assembly GCF_000455745.1 of Alligator sinensis. Lineage (NCBI taxonomy): Eukaryota > Metazoa > Chordata > Crocodylia > Alligatoridae > Alligator > Alligator sinensis. Next base: position 112,548 of record NW_005843454.1, read on the forward strand.
TGCACTCCCTTTTTGAATCTGGCTAAATTCTCAGCATCCACCGTGTCTAGTGGCAATGAGTCCAACCCTTGAATGCCATGCTGGATGACAAAGAACTTCCTTTTGTTCATTTTAAACTTACTCCTTGCTAGTTTCATGGTGTAACCCCTTGTTCTTGTATTGGGGGAGAGAGAGTCAATAATAAATCCGTATTGACTTTCTCTTCACCATATAGTATTTTGGAAACACTTATGTCCTCCCTCAAGCATCTGTTTTCTAAATTTCTAAATTTTCTAAATCTGACCTTTTTTAGTCTCTCCTCATATAGAATCATAGAAGTGTAGAAAAGTAGGGTTGGAAGGGATCTCAGCAGGTCATCTAGTTCAACCCCATGCTCGGAGCAGGACCAGACCCCAACTAGATCATTCCAGCCAAAGCTTTGTCCAGCCAGGCCTAAAAAACCTCTAAGGATGGAGACTCCACCACCTCTCCAGGTAACCTGTACCAGTGCTTCACCACACTCCTAGTGAGACAGTTTTTCCTAATATCCAACCTAAGCTTCCCTTTCTGCAGCTTGAACTGTTGCTTCTTGTTCTGTCATCTGCTGCCACTGAGACCTGAGGGGACACTCCATCCCATCTTCTAGTTCATGGATAAAAAAATTGAAGAAATCCAGCCCCAGGGGTACGCCACTTGATACTGGCTGCCAACTAGACATCAAGCTATTGAGTACTATCCTCTGAGCCCAGTGATCCAGTTAGTTTTCTATCCACCTTACAGACCATTCATCCAACCCATACTTCCACAGCTTGCTTGCAAGAACGTTGAGAGACACTGTATCAAAAGCCTTGCTAAAGTCAAGGTGCATCACATCCACCACTCTTCCCGTATCCACAGAGCCAGTCATCTCATCATAGAAGGTAATCAGGTTGGTCAGGCATGACTTATCCTTGGTAAATCCATGCTGATTGTTCCTAATCAACTTCTTCTCCTCCAGGTACCTAGAAATGGATTCCTTGAGGACCTGCTCCATGATTTTTCCAGGAAGCGAGGTGAGACTGACAGGTTTGTAGTTCCCTGGATCCTCCTTCTTCCCTTTCTTAAAGATAGACACTATATTTGCCCTTTTTAAATCATCTGATACCTCTAACAATTGCCATGAGTTTTCAAAGATGATGGCCAATGGCTCTGCAATCACATTGGCCAATTCCCTCAACACCCTCAGATGTATCATAGAATCATAGAAGTAGGGTTGGAAGGGACCTTGTAGATCTTCAAGCCCACCCCCCTGCCTGGGCAGGAAGAAAACTGGGCTCAAATGACCCCAGCCAGGTAGGCATCGAGCCGCTTCTTAAAGACCCCCAGGGTAGGAGGCAGCACCACTTCCCTTGGAGGTTGGTTCCAGATCCTGGCCGCCCTGACTGTGAAGTAGTTCCTACAGATGTCTAATCTAAACCTACTCTCCAACAACTTTTGGCCCAGGTCCCGTAACCTCTCATTGTAGGGTCTGCCCTGCTGTCCCCGGATCATGCGGGTGGCCCTCCTCTGGACCCTCTCCATGTTGTCCACATCCCTCTTGAAGTGGGGTGCCCAGAACTGGACACAGTACTCCAGCTGCGGCCTGACCAGTGTCGCGTAGAGGGGGAGGATCACCTCCTTGGCCCTACTTGAGATGCACCTGTGGATACACGATAGGATCCGGTTAGCCCTGCTGACCGTGACCTCGCACTGTTGGCCCATGTTCATCTTGGAGTCAATGATGACTCCAAGATCCCTTTCTGCCCCCGTGTTCTCAAGAAGGGAGTTTCCCATCTTATAAGTGTGCTGCTGGTTACTACTGCCCAAGTGCAGAACCTTGCACTTGTCACTATTGAAACACATCCTGTTTTTGTTAGCCCACCCCTGCAACCTGTCCAGGTCTTGCTGCAGTCTTTTCCTCCCTACTAGCATGCCCACCTCACCCCAAATTTTGGTATCATCAGCAAATTTGAACAGGTTGCTTTTCACCCCGTCGTCCAAGTCGCTGATAAAGAAATTGAACAGTGCGGGCCCAAGGACCGAGCCCTGGGGGACTCCACTGCCCACTTCCCCCAGGTCAAATATGACCCATCCACGACCACCCTCTGAGTACGACCCTTCAGCCATCTGACCCCATGGACTTGTTGACTCCAGCTTTTCTAAATACTCCCTAACCTGCAGTTTTGCCACTGTTGGTTGCTCACCTCCTCTCCAAACTGCACTGCCAGTTGCAGTACTCTGGAAGCTGAACTTGCCCGTGAAGACTGGTGAAAAAGGCACTGAGCACTTCAGTGTTTTTCACATCATCTGTCACTAAGCTGCCTTCCCCATTCAGTAGGGGATCCACACTTTCCCTGGCCTTCCTCTTGTTCCTGATATACTTGTAGAAACCCTTCTTGTCACCCTTCATGTTCCTTGCTAGCTGTAACTCCAATTATGCTTTGGCCTTCCTGATTTCAGCTCTGTGCCAGCCCTTTTTTTCCCACACCAAATATGCTGCTCCTTTCTAGCCTTTCACCTGCTTTTCCATGCCAAAAGGATTTTCTTAATTTCTCCTGCAGCCAAGTCAGTTCTCACTGGGAGGGTAATAGAGGAGACTCCTTGTTTGAAGCCACACTAATTCGGGGCTTGGAGGCAGACTTGGAAAAAGGCTGCCCCTTTACAAAATACTGATTCAGTTCAGTCAGAAATTTTCCCACAGGCAGTGGCTCATGTCCTGCCGCAGTCCCATAAAAGCCTGGGTTTTAGGGACTCTGGTAGTGCCCAGTCCTGTAGTCTTGGGTCCATCTTTCCAGGATACAGCATCCATCTTTGACACAAAATGGGTCAATCATGTCTCCAGTGTAATGATATCAGCTCTAAATTTGGCTGGGGCTGTCAGGTGGCTGGGAAATGATGAACACCTTGAACACGGTGCCAGCCGGTGTGTCCATCAATGCAGCTCTGCCCTCCGTCCTGGATTAGGAGCCATGACCAGATCCTCCAAAGATCCCAGCACTCACCTGAAGGTGCAGACCCCTCTTATGTGTAATAAATATACAACAGTGTGTCCTCTCTGAGCAGAGGGTGCTGATTTTTCTCCCTTGATAGAGCAAAGATCCCTGAGACCTGTTCCTTGCTCCTTGCCCTGCAAGCCAAATGCGAGCATTTTCGAACAAGACTCAGAAGCCGCCTAACGTGGACAAGAGAGCTCAGAGCAGGTGTTTGATGAAGCCGTGGCATGTTGGAGCCCGGCTCCCATGGCAGAGTTGGGCCCAGAGACGAGCTCCCAGAGGTGGTGGGATGTTCCCAGCTGGGGTGGGGGGATTTGAAGGGTGAGTCCAGGGTGCATTCAGAGAAGCAGTTTTGGTCTGAGAGCGATGTGTGGGGTGAGGGGCACGTGGGGTGTTTTGTCTGGAGGTCACTGTCTAGAGTTGGGTGTTGGGGGCGCTGGGGCAGGTAGGAATCAGAGCCAATTGCTGCATTTGAACCATTTGCAAAACCCTTCATACAAACCTGCTGCAGGTATTGGCCATTTCCCCCGCAAAAGGCCGGATGAGGAGAATGGCCCCTCCTCTGCTGCTGCTTCAATGGCCACGGGACCTTCTGGCACCATCGACCTCCTGCCTGGCACTGCCGTGTGCCCAGGCTGCCCTGCCTGCAGTTCCTGGCATGACGGGGCTGAGCAGCTGCTCCTGCTGCCCAGCTCCAAGGCAAGGCGGGGAAACTCGCCTCTCCCTGCAGAGACTAACTGTGACATCCTGGACTTGCCTGGAAGGGCTGGCAGCCACCAGGGACATGCATGATGGCTGATCACAGGCCAGCAGCACCAGGCACAGCTTCATTGCTATTAGCTCTGCTCCTTCCTCCTGCTGGGATCTTATAACCACAAGGACTCGCATTGCCAGGGACTGCCAGACCCGAGGCCCCTGAGGCCGTGTGTGTACAGCAGGGGTGCACAAAATACAGCCCATAGGCCTGATGTGGCCCACTAAGCACTTTCATCTGGCCCATGGGGCAATGGGCTCCAGCCTGCAGGTCTTCCCTCCTGTGCTGTGCACCCCCGGCAGGAAACGCAGCCAGCTCCAGCACATGGGGATTTCCTTCTGTGCTGTGTGTGAGTGGCAGGGAGTGCCAGCGATACAGACACCCTGGGCGTGGGCAACTGGTGCCTCCCAAGTCTGGGGGGGTTCCAGCAGGGCATGACTGGGGGGAGAGGGGGGTCTCTCAGCAGCCAGCTAGTGACTGGGGAGGGGGGTTGTCCCCCAACGGCCAGTCGCTGAGCGTGCCAGCAGCACGGCGGCAGCATAAGTGCCGGCAATTCCACATGTGGCATGTGCCACTGGTGCAGCCAATTCAGGGCGGGCACTAGCACTCTCCATGCCCCCCTGTGGCAGAATACCATCTCTGTCTCTCCCCAAACTCTGCTATCTGACAATTTGGTTACCATGGTCATTGCAGAGGGCAGACTCCTCTGGTCCCATCTGCTTCATAGATTCATAGATGTTAGGGTCAGAAGGGACGTCAACAGATCATCAAGTCCACCCCCTGCCTAGGCAGGAAAGATTCTGGGGTCAGACGACCCCAGCCAGATGCCTATCCAGCCTTCTCTTAAAGACCCCAAGGTCGGGGACAGCACCACCTCCCTTGGGAGCCCATTCCAGATTTTGGCCACCCTCACTGTGAAGGAGTGTTTCCTGATATCTAGCCTAAATCTGCTCTCTGTCAGTTTGTGACCATTGTTCCTTGTTACCCTAAGAGGTGCCCTGATGAACAGAGCATCTCCGATCCCTTTCTGCGTCCCACTAATGAATTTGTAGGCGGCCACAAGATCACCTCTCGGCCTTCTCTTGCGGAAGCTGAAGAGGTCCAGGTCCCTCAGTCTCTCCTCGTAGGGCTTGTCCTGTAAGCCCCTAACCATATGAGTGGCCCTCCTCTGGACCCTTTCAAGTCTAGCCACATCCTTCGTGAAGCATGGCACCCAAAATTGGACACAGTACGCCAACTGCAGTCTGACCAATGCCGCATAGAGGGGGATTATCACCTCCTTGGATCTATTTGTCACGTATCTGCTGATGCATGATAAAGCGTGGTTAGCTTTGCTGGTGAATTCGTCAGACTGACAACTCATGTTCATCTTGGAGTCCACTATGACTCCAAGATCCCTTTCCGCTTCTGTGCTGCTGAGAGGGTCACTTCCCAGCCAGGAGGTGTGCAGCACTCTGCACTTGTCCTTGTTGTACTGCATCCTATTGTGTACTGCCCACTTTTCCAACCTGTCCAGGTTTGCCTGCAATCGTTCCCTATCCTTCGGGGCGTGCACTTTACCCCACAATTTAGTATCATCTGCAAACTTGGGCAGAGTACACTTCACACCCACATCCAAGTCACTGACAAAGATCTTGAAGAGTACAGGTCCAAGGACCGAACCCTGCAGGACCCCACTACCCGCATCCTTCCAGGTTGATACCAGCCCATCTATTACCACTCTCTGGGTGCAACCACTAAGCCAATTTGCCACCCACCAGGCCAGAGGAAAACTCCAACCACCTCTGGACAATGCGTGTGAGTAAGCTACTCGAGATCAGACTAGATATTTAGCTTACTGTTACTCAGATGCGTGATCAAAAGGCTACCATCAGCCATACAGATTTGCTCTATGGGATTCCTCCAAGATTCCTCTGATATTTCCATGATACTGCTCTACCTTTTACCCTGTTCGAGGAGGCCCCTTAGGTCTGTGGACTAAGGGAGGTTTTCCTAATCAGCCCCTGACTTGGGGAAGTGCCCCAAGTGCCTGTATTGGGTCTAGTACCCATTGGACGATCAGGCCTGTGTTCTCCAAGGTGCGCAGAGCCAGAAGTGAGTCCAGAGCCTTGGATGGTGGCAGCGGGAACCCCAGGCTAGCGGGTGTGCTCCAGGGAAGGGGTCGGCCGGACGGGAGGCACCCCAGGGAGGCACTCGGAGCCTGGAAGGTGGGCGGGTGCAGGGAGGTGGGCGGCTCAACGCAGGAGCGCCCCCTACTGGCCCGCAACAGTGCCCACACCCAACCTTCTGCCGAGGCGCTCACCCCACTAACCCTTAAGCCAGACAGCAGGACAAAACACAATGACCTCTTCCATGCAGACAAGAGTTTTCCCTCCTGTCACTTCACTCACTTCTACTTGACCCAGCTGGGACTTGAACTTGGATCTCCTACATGGTAAACGAAAACAGTATCACACAGCTACCACTGCTGGTAGTTTAGGCTAATCATAACTTATAACCTGAGCTGGATACATTCCTGAGGGAGGGGAAACCTGTTTCCCCTGTCTATATCACATGCCTGGGTGGGGGCTTAAACTCCCTATTCTTCTAAGCAATGCCAACTTGACTGGGAAGGGGCTACAGACCCTGCCAGTCTACCCAGCAACCAGTGATGCATTTCAAATTGGTTGGCTGGCAGCCAACAGTTGCTGGCCTTCATTGGATCAGGTACATGAGGTCATAAGGTCTGTGTAAGTGAAGGACTGACTCTGAGAACTCAGAGAGAAGAGGTGAACCATCTGAAACTCGCTCTCTCTTTTGAAACTCATGGTCAATGAACCGCCTGCCTCCAGAGGGAATCTCCACCTCCTCCAGAGGATACTAGTAAGTAAGCTACCTGAGATCTAACTAGATATATAGCTTGCAGTAACTCAGATGCACGATCAAGGGCTACCATGACACTGTTCGCTCTAAGGTATTTCTCTGATATTGCGCTACCCTGTACCCTAGTCCAACCCTACTCCTTGTAACCAGTAAAGTTCTCCTTTGTACCTAGCATTGGAGACTTATTAGGAGAGGGTCTAGATTATGCCTTGGGGTCCTCTTCGTTCAGCTGACTAAGGGAAGCCACTATCTGTGCTTCAGACTGAAGGAAGCACCCCAAGTTCTTGCAGTGGGTCAAGTACCCTGAAGGACTACTAGTCCTGTTTCCCAGAGGGCACAGGTCCCAGATCAGTCCAGATGCTGGATGGTGGCAGCATTTACCCCTCAGGCTTGTGAGTGTACTCCAGGAAGGGGGTTGGCTGGATGTGAGGCACCTCCAGGGAGGCACTCGGAGCCTGGAAGGCAGTCAGGTGCAGTGAGGTGGGCAGCTCAATGCAGGAGCGCCCCCTACTGGCCTGTGACACCCCCTACCAGCCGGAGCGCTCGCTGTCAGGGGGACACCAGCACTCTGGGGGGGGGGGGGCATGTGCCCCCCCATGTGTCACCTATGAGCCCAGGGGATGCTGTGCCGCTCGCTGCATTGTGCAACACTGGCCAGAGCTGCACCCCACCGGGCGCCTACGCCCTGAGCGCCCCACCTGCTGCTACATCCCCATACCCCCACCTTCCCTCACACCCACACCCTGCCACCATGACCCCCCACATATACACAAACCCACATCCTACCACACACACACCCCACGTACCTCACAGGCCACACCCACCATATTCAAACACACATACACACACACACACACAGACCTGCCATATACACATACCACACAATATACAAAACCAAGGATTTATTTTTGAGTTATTATGAAATCACATCTATACAGGCAACCCCCGCTTAGCGCTGTTCATCAGTTCCTGAAAAACCAAGTTTTAAGCAAAATGTGCGTTATGTGAAACCAAAAGTATTTGATGACCCAAGATGGCAACCGCAATTGTTTTTAATGACCCAAGATAGCACCCGCAAGCGCTATAACGACACTCGCCGAGTGCTAAGTGCAATCAGGTATCAATTTTAAATGTGTGTTATAGCGAAATAGCGCTAAGCGAGACAGCGTTAAGTGGGGGTTCCCTGTCTACAGTGCACAAACACAAATCACGAGAAAAATATTTTTTGTAATAAAATTTAAATATGTTATGGTAGGTGTTTGACTTTTAGTGTATGATTTGGGGTTTTTTCTGGTGCTAAGGTGGCACATCCCCTCCAAAAGGAGTATGTGGGGGGGGGGGGCAAGGAGAGGGGTTTCTGGTGGCAAAGGTCAGGGATTTGGGGGGGGAGTTCTGGTTCCAAGATGGCAGCCACAGGGCAGGGCTACCCACGTGGCCCTCAATAGCTCAGCAAAACTCGTTAAGCTGCCCGCCACCTGAAATAATTGCCCACTTCTAGAGTAGAGTCCATGCCCATGGGGCTGGCTCCAACCCCAGAGAAAGTCCCCGCTGGGCCGGGCAGAGGAGGACGGTCTTTCCCTGCACAGACCCCGCTCAGGGAAGAGCCCTGCTCAGCCCGGGCTCCTGGGTCAGTGGAGGAGGCTGCAGCAACTTGTGGCAGACTCTGTCCCTAACTCAGAGCCAGGAGCTGCCCCTGAGAGCAGCCCAGGCTGCAGCCCCACAGCACAGGGGTTTCTTGAGCTGGAGGCAGCCCCAGACCCTGCAGACACCTGGGTGTGGGATGGGCTGGTGTTAACCGTTCCCCTGCCCTGGCTGGCTCTGCTTGGGCTCAGGGGCTGCTAGCACCCGGGGCTCCGCCCAGGCCCTGCTGGGAAAGCAGGAAGAGAGAGGCCCTGCCCCAGGCTGCACAGCCTGTTGCACTCAGGAAAGTGAAACCAGCTGAGCTGCTGCTGCTCCTCTCTGCCCAGGAGCCATGGCTGCGGGGGACCTGGCAGGGAGCATCCAGGAGGAGCTGACCTGCTCCGTATGTCTGGACTATTTTATGGATCCGGTGACTCTTGACTGTGGGCACAACTTCTGCCGCGCCTGCATCGACCAGTGCTGGGGGGAGTCGGAGCCAAACTGCTGCTGCCCCCAGTGCAGGGAAACGGCCCCGCGGAGAAACCTGCGGCCCAACCGGCAGCTGGGCAACGTGGTGCAGCTGGTGAAGGGGCTGAGGCTGCAGGCGGAGAAGGAGCCCGAGGGGCAGCGCATGTGCGAGAGGCACCAGGAGCCTCTGAAGCTCTTCTGCGAAGAGGACGAAGCCCCCATCTGCGTGATCTGCAGGGAGTCCCGGGCGCACAGAAATCACACAGCGGTTCCCATCGAGGAGGCTGCTCAGGACTACAAGGTAGGGAAGAGCTGTCCCGGGCCTGGGAGTCACAGCTCCGGCTGCTCTGCAGTCAGGCACCCCCGTGCGCGTCTGATCAGCCTGGACCAGAGCCGGGACCTGCCGAGATCGGGGCGCAGGCACCTGGCGGGAGACAGTGGGTCTGGGAGGGACGGGGCAGGTCCACTTCCCTGGCCAGGAGTCCCCTTGCAGCTGGGGTCGCTCGCTCTGTGGCTCAGGCCTGTGGGAAGTGCTCATGCAGCCTTGCTCTGTGCAGGGAGGATTTTCCTGCAGGGCACAAACCGGACATCAGAACTATTTCCTGTCTTTGCAGGAGCAAATCCAGAGCCACGTGGAGCGCCTGAGGCAGCAGAGAGAGGAGCTGCAGGGCCTGAAACGCGCCTGGGAGCAAGAGACCAGAAAGCTCCTGGTAGGTGCCCGGCGCAGGGAGGGCAGTGGTGGCAGCAGGGCGGGGGTCTCGGTGCTGCTCCATGTCGGAGAAGTTGGGAGGGGACGAAAGATGTTCAGGTCTGCAGCCGTGCAAAGTTCAGGGTCAGATAAATGGCGCATGGCCAACCATGAGAATGGTCTCACTTCCCTGGTGTAAATCAGGAGTGACAGCCCTGAAATCCAGGTGGATCCTGACAATTTTTACAGGTGTAATGAAAGCATTGTGCAGCCCTGCTCCCCAAGGCTGGGCAGGGAGGGGAGGGCAGGGCAGGTGCTGGGCCTGGACGAGGGTCTGGGAGCCCCTTCAGCAGGTCAGGCAGGGCCCTTGCAAGGGGGACGGCTTCTACGTCATGGATGAGTCGCAGCAGTGCTGTGCTCTCAGGGCTCTGCCCTGCAAACCCCTGCATCATGGGGGACCTGCTGCAGCCGCAGTGCTGGGGTGGTTGGGAGCCCTGAGAAATTCCCTTCCTGTACTGAGAGGGCTGCATTCCCCAGAAATGCCCTGGACTTGACACTGTGGCGTGTGAATGAGGCATTTCTTGCATCCTGGAAAAGACTGCTGCCATCTCCCTGACTGTCCATTTCCCACCTCTCCTTCCCCCTGCTCCTTCATGACTCTGCCCATCCCAGAGGCAGACGGATCTGGAGAGGCAGCTGGTGGTGTCTGAGTGCAATGGGCTGCGCCAGCTCCTGGATGAACGCGAGCGTGTCCTCCTGGCCCGGCTGGGGGAGCTGGATGCAGAAATTGTCAGGAGGAGGGAGGAAAATGCCACTTGCCTGCACGACGAGACTGCCCGCCTGAGTGCCCTGATCACGGAGCTGGAGGGGAAGTGCCAGCAGCCAGCGCCTGAGCTCCTGCAGGTGAGACTGCATCAGATGTACCCAGCACCCAGTGTAGAAAGTTGACAGCCTCTGAATCCCAGGGAGCTGGCAGGGTGATGCAGGGACCCAGGACTGAAGCTGCAAGGAGACACGGATTGGGGCAGTCAGGGAGGCAGGGCAGGGTGGTGAAAGGTTGCTCCAGCTCCTGCCCTATGCCCCAGGCCCAGCCCAGAAGGGCAACCATCCCCATTGAGCAACAGTTATAAGTGGGGCTGCTCCTGGTAGCACAAGGACGGGCTGGGCTGTGACAGTGACTCTCTGTTCTGTTTCTTGTCCCCGCCAGGATGTCAGAAGCACTGTGAGCAGGTACGTTTGGGTTTCATCTCACCCCTCCTCTCCCATTGGCCAACACCAGGCTACAGCCTCAGCCACCAGCACCTACCCCTGGGCCATTCTCAGCCCTGGACCCAGCCTCTATCCATGTGGCCCTGGGGTTGCTGTTGCCACCCTGTGACCCATCCTGAGCAGGGGATTGCCCCACAGTCCTGGGTTCAATAAGCCTGTCCTCATGGCCTGGTTGGGATCTGGCCTCTGTAATGGCTGCAAGTCTGTCCTGTCTGAGGGACACGGGGTTTGCGGAGAGGGAACCGAGTGTCTCAGCCCAGGCCCTAGTGGGACAGGGTCCGTGGGCCAAAACGGCCCCGGCCCCTTTTAGGCTGGGAATGAAAGGGAGGGGCAGCTGGGCCTGGAGAACAGGCCCCTCAGTCCCAGGAGCAGCTTTTCACTGCTCCAGAGTGCCCTGGGTCAGGCCACATGTCAGAGGGGCTCTGGCTGGCATTGCCTGGTCTGCATTTCTCTGAGGATGGACCAAGGCCAGGGCCTGTTAGGAGTGTGAACATCTCCAACCCCTGCACAGTGCAGCTGTCTGGATGAAAGCCCTGGGACAAACTCAGCCACACCACAAACCAGCTCATTCCCAGTACAGCTTTCGCCCCCGACACTGGTGCAAGCTGTAGAGGGAACAGCGCTGCTTTGCTGGTGTGAGCTGTGGCTGCACAGGAAGAGTTTGCTGGTTGAGCTCTGCTGGAATAGCTCTACTAGAAACTTGAATACAAATATCACCTCTCGGTCCCCAGGGTTGGGAACCAGCAGACTGCACAGGCCCCGCCAGGCCTTTCAGACCCTGTCTCTGCCTTGTGTCCCACCCATTTCCCTTTGTAGCCTTGAAGATGTGGGGGCTTCTGGTTGAGGTTTGAGAGGAATAATTGCCCTTGTGTCTCTGCAGGGCCAAGGAGGGGACACCTTTGCATCCAGCCCCCAAGTTCCCTGAGCTGGAGAAGACAATCTGGGATTTCCCTGGAGAGAACAAGCTGGAGGAGGCTCTGACGGGATTCCTGAGTAAGGGGCATTTCCAGAGCCGCTGTCTCATTGTACTGGGAGAAGAGGAGAGGGTCCTCTGGGAGAAATTGTGGAGCTGGGTTATGGGAGCCCTTGCATTCATGTGTCCAGAGGACCAGAGCTGGCCTTGGCGGCCTGTGGTCCATGTCCTGGGAAAGCCCTTGGCGCCCCAGCTCTGCAGGGCTGCGCGGGGTGGACTCCATGGGGATGATTGAAGAGGAGCTCATTATTTGTCATTTCCCATCTGTGTGGTTCTGCTGCCTCCTGCTCAGGCCCTGGGCCCTCTAGCACAGGCCTGGTGCTCTTGGCAGCCCTGGCAATACAAAAGTGTCCTGTGTTTCTTTCGCTCTGGGATTTGCTGCTTAATGTGCAGATCCTGACACTCAGAGCTGGAACTGTAGACCCAGATGCCCCGATGTCAATAGATGTGCACAGGGTGAGAGCTTCCCAGAGGCATTTGTGCTGGTGCAGTAGCTGCCAGCAGGGGTCTGGGGAGGCCTGAGATGAATTCCCCGAGCAACCCCAGGGAGTGCTCATGGGGAGGGTTTGGCCGGATTGTGGAGCTCCAGGAAAGCTGTTGTGAAGGGAAGCAGCCATTTTGCTCCGAGCTTTCCTGGGTGCATGTAGGGGCTGAAAGTGAGAGTGCCGTCCAACATGCACCTGCTCTGTGACAATACCCATCAGTGTGGGGGAAGAGCCCTCCCCAGTGCATCCCCTGTGGTTCAGAAGGGTGGGCAAGGGATTTTTGGGGAGGGTCTTGGCTGCCCGGAGAGACGTCACTACAGTTGGATTCAGAGCCAGATCCTCAGTGCCCGCAGTCCTGGGCCTTCAGGGAGGATGTCTGATGAGTCCACCTGAGCCCCTGGGACTCTGGCAGCTTGTGTGTTAGTCCCCATCCTCACCAGCTCTCTAGGGGAGTCAGCACAGGAAAAGTCCTGGGAGTCCTTACCAGTGCCAATTGTGAATAAAAAAAATCCCAATGGGGACTAATATGTGGCTTGTCCTCTTTTCTTGCAGAGGGGCTGGCTGAAGAGAAAGGTGAGAGTCCTGGACAAATGCTGAAGGGGAGGAAGCAGTCAACGGGTCCCCGTTCCGTTTTGTTGGGGTTCTGGGCTGAGCAGTGTGATGTGATACTCGGAGGAGAGACGCCCGCAGGGGACATGTGGGAAGGGCATCTGTCAGAACAGCCAAGGGAAGTCAGATCTTTGTCCATTCTTGTCTCTGGGCCCTGTCAGGAGGAGGCCTGGGGTGGGTCTGTTGGGAGCTTGTGCTGTGCAGTCAGGTTGGTGCGTGTTACTGTGAGATGACAGCAGTTGGAGACAAAAACACCCAGACACAGAGGGGACAAGCGGGGACTGCTGAGAAGGGGAGGCTGCAAATTGAGACGTCCTGCAAACATAAGGGCATGGAGCAGCAATAGCTCCACAGTGACACCAAACCCCCTGGTGCCCCTGGATGCTGGGATTTCCCATCCCAGACAGGACCACGGCCCACCCTTCTGGGCCAGGCTGCTGTGACAGGATTCAGGTGCTGAGGGTCCCCTCCACCTGGGACTCCCAGTGTTGGAAATATTTCGGTTCTCCATGGGCTTCTGCAGGGCTGTGGGGCAAATGCTGCAGCCCTGACTCCTCTCTTGCCCCAATTCCTGTGCAGTTTCAGCTGTTTGGGCAAACATGGACAGCAGGATTTGTCCTACTGTCAGCACTGAGTCTTGCTGTGGTGACTCTGCTGTGTGAATTCTCACCTCTCTCTCTGCTACTTGATTCCAGAATTCAGAAGAGCCCGAGGACACGCAGGTGAGTGACCCTGACCCCGTATCAGTGACCCCAGAGCCCTCCTTGGAGAACTGTGTTTGCTACAGCCACTTCTGCCACCTTCAGAGTGCCCTGAAGGTGGGCTTTGTTCCTGTGACCAGGAAGAATCAGTGCATCCCTGCTGTCTTTTCCTTTTGCTGCATATAGCCCAGCACACTATGTGCCCTGGGTCCTGGTCAGAGCTGGTCTCTGAGCCATGTGAGACCCCAAGCCCAGGGTGTTTTGGGATCCTCAATCCATCTCCTTGGCGCTGTCCAAGCTGCATGCAACAGCACCTTTTGTTACAGTTGGTCTGCCGATTAGGGTGCCCACACTGACCAGAGCCCAGCAATGTCATGAGCCTGCCTTGGCAGACCTGTGCCTGGGTTAGGGAAGACTGATAGGTCAGTCTTTAAGGGGCTTTCATGCCCCAGGTCAGCTCTATGGTGAGGACGATCCCTGAGGCTCTCAGGAATGGGGCAGGCTCTGCAGGGAGATGTGAAATTTCTCACTTTTCACGTCCAGCTGTGCAGAGCTGTCACCATCTCCTCTCCTGAGACGAGTGAGCCTGGAGCCAGGCTGACTATGGGGAGGGTCTGCCCTAGGTCTGTCAGTAACCAGATTGGGGTGTGAGAGCGGGAGCCCTGTGGGCACCCCAGCTCTGCTGGTATCTGCCACTGGGGGTGGATGGTGCAGGTATACCCTGGGGCACTGAGCTTAGGTTTCCTGGTATTTTCAAATGGGCAAGACTTCAGCAGTCTTAGTGTGGTCCAGAAACCCACCTCCTATTGGGAGCCAATGGGATTTCTACTCCTAAATTGTTCATATTGGTTTGCAGATCCCAATCTGCCTGTGACGCATGGGGATAGGACTGTGTAATACTTGGTGGGCAAAAGACCCCTGTCCCAGCAGTGCCCCAGGCCCTGTCTGCACAGGATGTCCTTGGCCCAGTACGTGACCCCCAGTACAGACCCCTAGAGCAGGTGCACTGCATGGGGTGAACGGGGACTTGCTGATGGTGTGGCTGAGCCCAAGGGGAGGGGCAGTGAGTGGGGAAATGCCTACTCCCCCCTCCGTGCCCCCATAGTCATTTGAAATGGGCTCTTGCGCTCGGTTGTCAGTGTTTCCTGAAAACAGGTCGGCACAGCCTGGACTCCCAACCCTCCCCTGGGCTGGGCTGGGCTGTGTGAGAGTTAGAGCTGGCAGTGGGGCTGCCCTGGGTACAGCTCTGTGCCCATGGGGCTGGGACATGGAGGGGCTCAGCTGGGACAGAGCAGCCCAGCCAGGGGTGGGCAGAGGCAGGCACCAACCTGCTATTATGATATTTTCCCATGTCCCTCCCCCTTCTTTGTGCCTGGCCTGCCCCCACCCCATGGCGCTTTCCCCTCTCCTCTTTGTGGGCTCAGCACCTGCCACCGATGCCCCCGTTCTGTTCCAGGGGGTGAGGAGGCCTGGTGGGAATATCCCACTTTGCCCCTGGAGTCGCTTACAGTTCTCCCCATGTCCCCTCCGTGCAACGGTGATTTCACAGGCAGGGACTGACCAGCGATTCCTGAGATGCAGTGAGTTCCCTGTGATCCCTGGGACTCGCCTGCCCCAGCCCTGACCTGTGACTCTCTCCCCAGTGGACGTGACCTTCGACCCAGACACGGCAAATGCCTACCTCGTCCTGTCTGAGGATCGGAAATGTGCGAGGGACACGGACACGCAACAGGATCTGCCTGACATCCCTGAGAGATATGACACTGATGCAGAAGTCCTGGGCTGTGAGGGGTTCACAGGTGGGAGGCACTACTGGGACCCTGAGAGATATGACACTGACGCAGAAGTCCTGGGCTCTGAGGGGTTCACAGGTGGGAGGCACTACTGGGAGGTGGAGGTGGGAGACAAGTCGGCCTGGGCTCTGGGCGTGTGCAGGGAGTCTGTGGACAGGAAGGGGGGGGCCATACTGGCACCTAAGGAAGGATACTGGACTCTGTGGTTGCAGGATGGGAAATACGAGGCTCTCACCTCTCCCTCAACGCCTGTCCCCCTGCGGGTGCAGCCCACACGGATGGGGGTTTTCCTGGACTATGACTCGGGCAAGGTCTCATTTTACAACGTGACTGATCGGTCCCACCTCTTCACTTTCACTGACACCTTCTCCGGGATCCTGCGCCCATATTTCTATACTGGTGTCTTTGATGGCACCAACACAGCTCCCTTGATCTTGTGCCCGGTCCCAGCCCAGCCCTGAGGGAATCGCTGTCACTGCCATGACACATGTGGCACACGCTGTCCCCTCCCAGCCCTGCCCGACTGCCAGTCCCTCCAATAGAGCTACTTCAGCCTGGACCCTGTTGCTGTCCTGCGCCTCAGGGTTCATCTCCCAATCCCCATATTCACATCATTGCCCACTTGAAAATCATCTTTCTGCAGTTTCCCTGGGTTTATAACTTAGTTGCTTTATTGGCTTCTTACACCCCATGTCTTCACCCCCCCAGCTCCCCACTTGTTCCTCTGCTCCCTGTCTTATATTAAAAAAAATTGTCGGACAGTCTGTTTCCTGCACTTCCTTCATTGCTTCTGATGAGCTGAGCTCTTGCAGATAAAATCTGATACATTTTGGAATCAGTGAGTCCAGTGGTGCTCAAGCTTTCTGGTGTGTGAGTCCAGGGCTATGCACCAGTTCTGGGGCTGCATGTGGGGTTGGACTGGACAAGTGGCCCTGGATGCACCCTGGGCACTGCTGTGCAGGTGGGGGCAGCATCACTCCCTTTGTTCCTGCCAGCCCAGTGGCTCCTATTTTTTTCTCAATCCTGCCCCCAACTTTATCCCTCCTTCTGCCCATAGTTGGTGCCCCAATCTCCCCAATTCATTATTCTACTGTGTGCGGCTCCCCCATATCTAATCATTCAATGGTGGGAGAGCTGTTAGTCGAACAGCTGGCACCACTCACCGACCACACAATTTCTAGACCTGTGGGTATCCCCAGGTTCTGCAGGCCCAATGTGGCCCATGGGTGGGGGGGCTGAGCCCCCCTGAGTTTATAAGATACATCTCTACCCTGCCTTCTGCCTGACTTCAGATGAACATGGCTAACTACGTCTCTCTGTCTAGATCAGTGGTTCTCATCCTTTTTAGACTCAAAGCACCCTTGCCAACTCTTACCTTTCACTCCTGTTTTGACTGCAGAAAAAGTACTAGAGCCATTCTTGTGTTGCAAAGAACTCGGGCTACAACAGATCAGAACAGTGTTTACATTACAGATTTCATTTTTGAAATCTCTGGGTTTATCGTGCGACCCACGCGTAGGTGTTTCCAAAACTACCAGTGCTAAGGAGCTTAGCAGCTGGTGGAGAATAAAGGTCCAGACAAACCCAAACCCGGGGGGGGCAAGGGGCAGAGGGGACTGAGAGGCAGAAACCCAAAATCAAAACCTCTTTACACTTTTAGGCCCCCACTGTCTAGAGGGCCTCTGCCTAAGCAACCCCTTCACAGCCTCTGTGCTGCTGCCCATCACTGCAGGAGGAGCCTGATCCACAGCCAGGTGCTCTCCAGTGATTGAGGGTAAAAGAGAAATGGGTCCATATTCTCCTTCCTGTGACTAGTATCACAGACATTTATCTCCCCCGGCAGGGCCCCACTCAGTATTACCCACTCCTTATTACAAAGGTAGCATGGGAGGTGTCCACTCCTGTTTGTTTTCTTGTGTAAAGGTCACTTGTGGGTGGCTCAAATTTCTTGCACTCATTTGTTGTTCAGAACAATTTCATACCTCGTTTGTGCCTGTCCATTAAGCCATGCTGGCTTCCCCCTTCCTCTGCCATGGCTGCAGGGCCTCCCCCTGGGAGCTCCTGGGAGTGTGTGACCCAAGTGCTGCCCTGCTCTTGCAGTGGCAGGGCATTGGCGGTGCCCTCATCTCCCTGGCACAGCGCAGTCTTCATGTTTTGGTCTTGGGCCTTGGGGCTGTGTGAGAGTTGGAAGTGGGGATCTTGGGAGCTCCTGCAGTAAAGGATTGCCTGTGACTGCTTGGTCCAGGTCTGAAGAGAAGAAATCCTGCCAACATTTCGTGTCAGAGCCTTTAGTAAATGTTACTGGTAGTTCTGGGCTCCCATCACGGTCAGAGTGTGTATGCTCTACTCACTCCTGAGCCCATCACAGCAGCACTGTCCTGTAGAGGCAGCATTGGGGAAACCCCAGGAAGGGCCCGGAGATGTTGTCCCTGATCCCCCCGACCCAGGGACCTGCTGCTCCCAAGTGATCCACAGGCCTCTCCTTGGCCCCATGCAGGCAGTTCTGGGAGAAATGCCCCTACCCTGGGGTCTCTCTTTGCAGCACAAGCAAAGGGACATCTTCTGTCTCCTGCAGTCTCAGCCACTGCATCCATTCCAGTGGGCAGTTAGTCCCCTGCCTGCACCTTGACAAAGCAGTTGCATGCAATTTGGGGATATCTCTGTTGTGGTGTCATCCCTGGGATCACTGATAGGGCGATGGAAAGGGGGAAGGGAGTTCACATGCAGTCAATCAGCCTCAGTTCTTTCCCAAAGGAAGTTACGGTCTAATACACATACAAAAAACTAGCAAGCAAGCATTATGGCTGCAGAGTCAAAGCTAGGAAATGCCAGGGTTGAGGCTGCCCAGATAACTTCTATTCAGCCCATATCCCACAGCTCCCCAAGGCTGCTTAAAGCCAGCAGGGTGCCCTGGCAGCACAGAAGGGAGGGTGTTTGCTCTGTACGAGACTGACCGAGATCCTTATCTCAGAGGGCCAAGCAGGAATACAAAAATTTGCACCTGAACTGTATAAAACTTCCTCACACAAAGGCAGAGGTGAGGAAGTCTGGAAACTGCCTCAAACCATGAAGACGGACTCTGAGGGTCCTGATACCTGGCTACCCACTTGTGAGTATGCCTGCGTGTTGTCTGCTGTACGCAGCTGCTCTTGCTAATATTGCTGGCGTCATAATATCCCAATAAGCTGATGTATAGTTCAGAGACAGTTGCTGTAGATTCTCTTGTACTTCTCTGGGTAAAATAACCACCCCCACAAGTCATCCTGGGTGTAACATCATCAGCATTGCACCAGGGGCAACTTGCCACCATCCCATCCAGCCACCATGGACTCCCCACGGCAAAGAGCAGGGACGTGGTTACAGCTGGGTTAAGGGGGGCAGACACTGGCAGGAGTCTGGAGCAAGACTTGACCTCAGAGCTCTGGGTCCTTCTCTGCCTTGGGCACTGTGGTCCTGCTGGCTTGGGTAAGCTGAGGAGCAACAGCCCCTTCTGGACAGCCCAGCATAGCTCTGATTTGCCTGCTGCTCAGAGCTGGGAGATGAGATGCAGCAAGAGAGGTGAGGGGAGTAGAAAGATCAGGGCTCGTGGCTGTGCTGGGACACGCTGTGCCATGGCTGAGACCGCTGCTAGCACTAAGATGGGACAGATGATGCAACCTCTGTTGTTTGCACTCTGAGGGGGTTCACCTGGACACTGGGCCCAGTGGACCATACCCAACGCAAAGGAGACTGGGCCTGCATTAGATTGTAAAGGAGACAGCTGTGGTGCTACCTGCTGAGCCTGGTCTCAGGGCCGGGGCAATCAGCCTTTATCATCTAGGGCAGAGACCTACCACTCTTGACAGTGACCGTACTGGAGGCCAGGTCTGGGGGCAATGTCTTTTACTGCAGCAACTGCGTGGCTGGGAGAGGTCACAGACACGGTTCCAGACCAAGGCACCTTCCTCAGCAATAGATGTGAGAGGTTTCCTGTCCTTTTGGGGGAGCCCTGCAGATCCAGGTCCCTGGTGGGCAGATCCTGTTGATCCATGTAGTAGCTCAGGGGGATGGAGACCAAAGCCCTGAGGTAAGTGGGGAAGCAGAAGACCTGGAGGAAGAGAAAGCAGCAGCAGGAAACAGGGGAGCTGATCTCATACTCCCTGAGAAATCAGGACAATCAAGTGGTTACCTGTACACGAATGCACTTAGCCACGGAAACAAGCAGGAAGAACTGGAAGTCCTCGCACAGTCATGGGGCTACGACATGACTGGAATAACAGAGACGTGGTGGGAGCTCACATGACTGGAGCGCTGTCAAGGTTGGCTACAAACTGTTCAAGAAGGGCACATAGGGGAGAAGAGGAGGAGGAGTTGTGCTGTATGTAAAAGAGCCATATGATAGCTCAGTGCTCCAGTATGAAACTGGAGATAGCCCTGTTGACAGTCGCTGGGTTAAGATTAGAGGGGAGAGCAACAAGGGTGATGTTGTGGTGGGGACATGCTATGGACCACAAGACCAGAAAGATGACGTAAATGAGGCCTTCTTCAGACAACTAGAAGAAGAATCCTGAACACAGGTCCTGGTTCTCATGGGGGACTTCAGTCACCCCGACGTCTGCTGGGAGTGCAATACAGCAGTGCACAGGCAATCCAAGACATTTTTGGAGAGTGTTGGGGACAACTTCCTGGTCCAAGTACTGGAGCCACCAACTAGGGGCCATGCTCTTCTTGACCCGCTGCTCACAAACAGGGAAGAATTGGTGGGGAATGTAATATAGGGGATGGCAACTTGGGCAGCAGTGACCATGAGATGATTGAGTTCAGGGTCCTGAGGAAAGAAAGGATGGAGAGCAGTACAGTAAGGACCCTGGATTTCAGAAAATCAGACTTCAACTCACTCAGGGAACTCATGGGCAGGATCCCCAGGGAAGCCAGACTGAGGGGGAGAGGAGTCCAGGAGACCTGGCTGTACTTTAAGGAAGCCTTAATGAGAGTGCAGGAAAAAACCATCCCAATGCACAAGAAGACTAGCAAGTTTGTGACAGGATTCAGGTGCTCCCCAATGAGACGACCTGTGCTGGGAATGTTTCAGTTCCCCATTGACTCCTGCAGGGACATGAGGGCAAACACTGCAGCCCTGACTCCTTTCTTGCCCCAATTGCCGGGCAGTTTCACCAGTTCGGGCAGGTATGGACAGCAGGGTACGTCCCTGTGTCTGCACTGGATCCGGCTGTGGAGACTCTGCTTGTGGTTTCTCAGCTCTCCCTCTCTGCTGCTTGATTTTAGGATTCAGAAGAGCCCAGAGACATGCAGGTGAATGACCTTGACCCGGTATCAGTGACCCTAGACCCCTCCTTGGAGAACTTTGCTTGCTACAGCCACTTCTGCCACCTTCAGGGTGCCCTGAAGATGGGCTTTGTTCTCATGACCAGCAAGAATCAGTGCATCTCTGCTGCCTTTCCCCCTTGCTGACTGCAGCCCAGCACACTGTGTGCGCCCTGGGCCTGGTCAGATTCAGGGAAGCTCAAGGGGGAGCTCTGTGTTGTACCTGGATCCAGAATGCAAAGGTCAAAACAGTGACTGGGTTTAAACATTAATCCTACAGGTGCCCTGTCTTAGTTCCCCAAGTTAAGATAATCGTAAAGAAGATCTCACAAAAGACACCTTTCTCACTTTAGTTTTCACAGCTTTGGATGAGAGAAGGAAACACTGGACTGTTGGGTTTTTTTGTTTGGTTTTGTTTATAAGGAAGTGGACCCTGGGAAGTGTTTTCCTTAAGGTTGCATATTTTTCACGTTTCCTGCTGCAATAAGCCTTCTTTTATTGCAATGTTGTTTGGAAGTGGGTAAATTTGTTTGTGGTAAAACTGGGGAAAAAGGTATTTCCCCATGTTTCTGTGATGCAGCTGGAGCCAGATTGAGAAAGTTGATGTTTAATCCAAAAATTGGGCCCAGACCTTGTTACTGCAGTCCGGTGCCTGGCAAAAGGTTTAGATATGCTTACTTAATCCCCAGCAGAGGGTCAAGTTGTTATTGGGAGAGCCACTGAGCAGCTGGGCACAGTGGCTTGTGTCTGTAATCCAAGTGTCTGGGAAGCTGAGGCTGGTGGATTGCTTGAGCCCAGGAGTTCAAGGCTGCAGCGGGCTGTGTAGAGCAGGTGTCCGCACTGGGGTCTGCACTGACATGGGGCCTCTGAGGGAGCTTGGAGGCTCCAGGTTGCCTAAGGAGGAGTGAACCAGCCCAGGTTGGGAACAGAGCAGGTCAAAGCTCCTTTGCTGACTGGTAGTGAGACAGCTCCTGTATCCCAGCCTGGGCAAGAGAGGGGGACCCAGCCTTTTGCAACCCAACCTGGGCAAGAGAGGGGGACCCAGCCTTTTGCCAGGTCCTTCCTCCTGAAAAGCTGCCCCATAGTCCCCGTGGGGCAGGGCTCCTGCGAGATGGAGAGATGGAGCCCTAGAGCCGGCGTAGCGGCGGGTCAGCGTGCACAGCTTGAGAGAGGGTGCTGCAGGAAGTGGGAGGGGAGCACCCCCTGGGGAAGCCCAGGGCTCCGGTGCATGGCTACAAGACATGATGGTGCTACTACCTCAGTGGCTACGGGGCAGGAGCAGGTCCACCACAACTCATCCAGCCTGGAGCAGAGAGCACTGCATGGGAAGGGGAGGTGCAAAACGGAGACACATGAACCCCCACTCTGTCCTGGGCATCGCACTCCTGCCTCTGGTGCTTCTTCTGCTTTCCCATGGGTCTCACGGGTCCTAAAGGAAAGGGCCAGCACTGTAAGGCATCCTTCAAGCATTTATTCTTGCCTTTATGTTCTTGCTCAGGGAGTTGCCATGGGCCCTTGGTAAGGCCTATTTAATCCCCTCCCTTCAGTGATATGGGGTTAAAGACCTCCCCCCCTTCCTGTGGAAGGCTGAGACCTCTGCCACACTGAGACCAGGTGACCCCAGAGGAGGAAGAGGCTCAGCCCATGGAGGAGGAGGCGTCATCACCTTAACTGGATGATTTGCAGAAGCTCTGTTGCTCAAATTCTCCCTCACAGGATGGCTTGGGCTTGTCTCAGCCATGCTGTAGGTGGCCCTGTTGTTGGCAGGTTACAAGGGGCCACGGGGGAGTCTGGGGACATTTTGTCACCTTGCTGTGGTTCATGTCAAGGCCCCCCAGCAGCAGTGGGATGGATCCAGGTCTGGTGCACCCCAATAAGGCCCTAGGATGGATCAGGTGAGAGGAGACCATCACCGCACTGGAAGTGCCCACCCCTGGGCACAGAGGCTATGAGCTCTCTATTCCCCTGGGTTTCCGTAAGGCAAGGAGGCTTGCCAAGGCCCCACCTGGCAGCCCCAGTCCCTAAACTTGGCCCGTCCCTGCCCTGCGCTCATGGCCAGACAGGAAACCTATTATTTCCTGCACTTCCATCTTGGGAAGCCTCTGCCTATACTGCACCATCTGAGGGTGGACCTGTGGTGGGAGTGAAGGACAAGGGAGTCCATTTAAGGAGCAGTAGGTGCCTGCTGGGGACATGGCCCCCACCTTGTGTGCACACACATGCCAGCCACCAGCATGTAAACACCCCCCCCATACACTTACCCCAAGACATATGCACGCTCTGCACAAGCTCTGACCATTACTACTCAAGCACACACACCATAGGCACACGTGCATGCCCATAGTACCACCCCCAGCCACACACGTGTGCATAAACAACCAGCTTTGAACACATCATCCATGCGGATCACACCCCAGAGCACCCTTTCCATTATACCCTGCAGCCCCACACCCAGGAAAGCAGACGGTCCCACATCCCTACATTTCTCCTTCAGTGCCAGGATTAAGATAGGGTTACCATACTTCCCAATTTTCCAGGACATGTCCTCTTTTTGGGGCCCCTTTCCTCCTGTCCAAGTGGGTTTTTAAAATGAGAGCAAATGTCTGGCTTTTTGCCTTAGCTTTGCTTTTCCTGAGCGCTTCCACCTTGGGGCTGGAAGCAGCACAGCAAGGTGATTGTCTGTTGTGGGATCACATGCTCTGTGCATGGGGGTCCTGGCAAGCTGCTTGCAGGTAGGAAATAAAGAGACACAGAGACAGAGAGAGTGCGTGATATGGGCCTGCGAGCTGTGTGTGCAGCAGGGCTTGTGGAGGCAAGGGCTGTGGGTTGGAAATGAGGGCCTTCACCAGGGCTGGGGGGCAGGGGGCTGCAGATTGGTTGTGAGGGGCACCAGCATGGTCTGTGGGGTGCTGTAAAGGTGGTGAGGAGTGACAGGCAGCAGAAGGGCTGGGGGTGGGGAGGGGAAGCTGTAGCTTAGGAGTGAGGTGCAGGAGCAGGGCACATGCATATCACTGCCCCCCTACATTATATACCCATTCACCCTCTCTTCCCCCTCCCCCCTGCCCTTCCCACCCCCTTTACTCCCCACCCCACCCCACAGGTGTCCTCTGTTTTGATACTGAAAATATGGTAACCTTTGTCACTCGCTCTGTGACTCAGGCCTGTGGGAAGTGCTTGTGCAGCCTTGTTCTGTGCAGGGAGGATTTTACTGCAGGGCACAAAACAAGGGACCCAGAGCAGGCACCAGAGCCATTTCCTGTGTGTGCAGAAGCAAAACCTAATCCATACAGAGCACTGGAGGGAGCAGAGAGAGGAGCTGC
>NW_005843455.1:0-15573 GCF_000455745.1 Alligator sinensis
GTTCCTCACTCACGGTTCTTTACCAGTCATCCCTCTCTTCTTGTCCTGCAGATCTGATGCTGCCGCCTCGGCTCCAGTCTCCGAAGCTGGACTTCCCCATCTCCCTTCCAGGTAAGCCACCTGACTGCTCCATACAAGGAGCTTGTATGGGCAGCTCCTTGGTTGGAGGCTGCCAACAATTGCCCCTCCTGGGGCTTGTAGTTTGACTGCAGCCTTCTCTTGGCTGCCAGGAACCCACTTGTAATTCCCCTTTTGGGCAGTCTCACAGGGTTCTTGGCTTCATCTTGCTGCCCCCGCTGGCAAATTGGCATCAGCACACACTTACAAAGTTTGTCCACACCGGTGGCAGTTTTTTCTTTTTCTCAGGCACCCTCTCCCCTGCCGGCTGCAGTTTGGGATGCAGCAGCGTCTCTGGTGTCTTGCAGTGCAGGGTTCTTGCCGTTGCCACCATGTCGCCGCAGCTCAGCAATCTTACTGTCCCTGCCATAGGGTGCTACTATGCCAAGTCACCCACCTCACTGTGCCAAGCCCAAAACCTCGCTTTGAGAGTCTCCCTTGGGGAGCCTACAGACAGCTGTCCCGCTTCATGGAGAACCCCCGCGAATGTGGGGTAATGTTACCACCACCCAGGCACTGGTCTCTGGCAGGCACAGACCCTGTGAACCTGTGGGGTGCTTTGCCCACAGCAATATTTCTGGGCGCTTTTTTCAGCCCAAAGCATCCCTAGATAGCATCAAGAAAAACTGAGGGGAAAATTAAAAACAAAAACAAAAAAACCCAAAACTTTGCTGGCCAGGCAGGGGACAGAAGACCTCCTTCTCAACAGCGCAACAATGCAGGTTGTAACCCAACACCTTTATTGATCAGGAAGGGGGCGGGGAGGTTGGACGCGGAAGTCAGAATACACTTTTAGCAAACAGAAGCAACTTGAGTCTTTACAGAGTCTGGGTACAGTGACCCTTTTAACATGCGACTTCATTCCTAACTCCTGGCAGGTTTCTGCTTACAGAAATTACCATGCTGCTGCCTGGAGTACTTGCTTGTAGCTTTCAAGATGCCCATCTGGAAGAAAGAGAGCGCTCCCCTCCCCCTAGAAATTTTATCTGGCCCAGTCACCTGACTGACTAGCCTGAACCACAATGAGCAGAGAAGGAGAAGGGTCACCTGGACTGACCCAAGTGAGGGTCAGAGAGAGAAGGGAAGGGATTTCTTCACAGGAACCATCTATGCTTATCAATCCAGGCAGGGAAAGTGAAGTGTGATATAAAAGGGACTGGGTTTCATCACATTCTTAAAATCTTAGCAGACATTTTTAAAACACATACAGGAGTGATTATCCCCTAGTACAGCCTCTCCCCCCGCCCAACTTCTGCTACATTTAAAAGTTTAATACATGAACTGCTCCCCTTACTGAGAACTTGCCCTCTGAAAACAAAGCCCTTTTAAGGTGCCTCAGTCTGAGAACCCCAGATCAAGAGCCAATCCTGGCCATGAGGTGAACACTATATGCAAGTCTTGGCCCATCATACTGCAAGATTCTTATACATTTTCATATAATGTATAAATTATCAGTGAAGGATAAAAGCTCTCAAGAGGCTGAAGAAATATATTTTTCCTACTCTCTCTTTCTCTTTTAATTTAGATTGATGAGACGTGTCTCTCATTTTCCACAAAAAATACACTTCTAAGCTGCAACTAATCATAACACACTTCAACCCAAAAGAGGCTTTTTCAGGTGGTTATAAGCATGTGAGAAATAGGTGTTATATTGAAAATCATTAAAAAAAACCTTTGAGCTCCATTAAAGTGAAAAGGGCTGAAGTAATGCAAGTTTATTTGTGATTTCTAGTCTATTATGATTTTAACCTTTTAAAGCACAGCACAAGATGAGATGCCTTCTCATTTTAAATAGAGACATGTTAATATTATACCACCTGCATCTTTAAAAGGGACATAAAAATTAACATAAATTGCATTTCTATTTTCAAACCAACCATAATTATATATCACCTGACATTACTTTATCTGAGCATTTAAACCAAATATCTTTCATGTTCAAGTCTGCTTATGCTGAGCACATCTACACATGACATTAATGCAATCAACTCCAGTGCATATCACACTGAAGTTTATTGATCCCGGGCACCAAGTCTTCACATGTGCCCAGGACCGCAACATATTGAACTAGGTCAGAGCAGCCGCAGCTGGCAGCAGGCCAAGGGGTCTGCCATCCCAAGACTGCTCCAACCTGGCTTAATGTGCTGCAGAGGGGCCGATTGGGCACGAGCAGGCAGCCCCTGCTCTAAAGCAGCTTCGTGCCCCAGTCAGCACCTACACATGCATTGCTGCACACTGTACAATAATCCCATTGTAGATTAGCACTTGTGTTTACAAGTACTAACCTATGGTGGAGTTTATTAGCTTACTGCGGCCTAATCAGGTCACTTGTGTAGATGCTGAGATTTGACTGCTGAGCTAATCAGGCCACTCTGCAGTAAATGTCTCATTTAGATGCGCACACTGTGTATATAACAGCATGCTCTAAATGGTCAATTTTACTGCCCCCCCTCCCTCCCTCATTAATTTGGGTCCTTCAAATGAAAAGGTAAAATATGAAAAGTTAACGGAATAGGAAAATGTAATTATAAATCTTTAAAAAAAAATTAGAGCATCTCAGGAACAAATGTAGTACCTGTAAGTACTTAAAATAAACATAATTAGAAATAGGCAGGCCAGGTTCTTTGGGTAGATGTGATATCTTTTATTAGACCAACTAAAATTTTATCACATCTACCCAAAGAACCTGGCCTGCCTATGTCCTTAGACCAACACATTTACAACCAATAACCCTTGATTGGAAATCAAATTTGTATGATTCCTGTAGTTTGCCACAGGAAGACACTTAAACCCAAACATTTTTATAGTATTTACAAGCAGATAACCTGATACTGTTTTTCTAGATTCTGGGGTAGTGGGAAGAAAGATAGAAGTGAATTATAATATATCAAATAATCTCTAGTTATAAATTTCTTAAGCCAATATAACAATGAACTGCAGGAATACTAACACAGGATTTCATTAAGATTTGACAGGTTCCCAATTACATCTGATATTATTTATTTCTGATAAAAGTACTAATAAGAAAGTCAAGACAGCAGCTGCATAAACATAATAATGTAGTGGGATTAAGCTATCCAAAAAAATATAAACACCTTGATTCAAAACAGTTCACAGCAGAATGCTCAGCAGTTGCAAACTATTATTTATCTTCTTAGAAAAACATTAGATAGATTAAGTGTGAACAGCTTCCAGTTTGGGCTAGTAATTATTAAAATGTAGTAGCTCCAATAACTGTTCAATACCCTGTTCCAAGTGGGCTGGCTAGTCTTAGATCAGCCTCCATTACGTCAGAGCCGCTATGAATGTGTGCGATACTGATTCACGTAGAAGCCTATATCCCACCAAAATGTATACTACTGATAGTCCAAGTGGAGAAGGTAACAACTCAATTTACTATGAAGAAAGAACAACCCTCCCATTGTTAGAAGTTGTCTCTAAGCTCAAAGTCAAGGCATACAGGCAATAAACCCAGTATCACTGACATGTGCAACAGCTATTCTATGAACTGTTAGAGGTCTCCAGGCCTGAGGTTTAGAGGCTGTTCAAGAAAATGACTAGCTTCTTTCAAGGTCAAACACCTCTAAGTTTATTTCAGTGGAACTGCATTGTAAAAATGTTGTGCCAGAATAAAGAATCTGTCCAAAATCCATCTGGAACTAAAAGAGCTTATTTACCTGAATCAACCCTTTAAGTGTCACCTAGCTTCCACCCTGACACACTCCCTTAGCCCCAACCACAGGCTGATATATAATCAGGAAAAAGGGATCAGGGAATTCTCACAGCATCAACACCTGCTTTTCTTGAGGCTCAAAGGATTTTATTGTGATCACCAGTCGATCAACAGGAAATCAGAGAAGTGCAGCTGTTTCCTTATTACCTTCACAGGAAAGGAAATAAGTGAGTTCAAGGCACAGCAGTAAGGAGAAGCTTTGGACCCCAAAGGCCTCCGGCATCCATGATGACACGGTTTTCCCAGTTATAAATTAACTGTTTAAACTGAAACCCCTAAAAGTCTCACATTTCTGCCCTTCTGCTTATTCTCAAGCAAATCTACTTAGACTATTTTTAAAGCTCTGCCTGTAGTTCATACAACCTTAAATTACACCACTTCAGAAAAATTTACATTTTAGCTTACGTCTTAAAACTTTTCATTTTAGGTTTCTTTATTCTGGGTCTCTCAACCTAGGTTTCCAGATACTGTATTTTTTAAAATCATAGGTAGTCTTTTCATGTGAGCTCCTTCATTCAAATGAACACACAAACAGAATGGCAGGGCCAAAATATTGCTAGGATTTTATACGATCAACGAGCAAACAAGGTGGTCACTCAGAAAAACTAATCAGATTTGAAAGATGAAGTCAGCTGGCACAGCACATCACTTTCTCATTGGCATTCTCCCAAGATAGAGCAGGAATTCCACTAAGCAAGTTTCTCATTCCCCTATGGAGGCAGAAAGTAAAAAGAAACTGCACACAAACTCAAAATCCACCTATCTGGCCAGGTCTATCGATAATTCTGTCAAAAATACCCCTACCTAACATTATGGCAGCTATCAAGTCAAAGTCGCTACACAACTTCTAGAAATGATTTACATCCTAAAGAATTGCAAGTACGCATGTGTAGCAGTACTAAAATTCAGCCATATTTGCTAGAAACCAACAAGGAAATGGTACACAGCACACCAAGAGGTTCCATTTCACCACTTAATTCACTCTTAATTTCCTAAGCTTCTGTACCATAAGAAATCTCACTCAGTGATTTGGAAATCTCTCTACAACCTCTTAAAAACGTACATGCACATGTCCCATAGGAAATGCATCTTCTAACTTCCCAGTAAGTGCTATCCTTATCCTAAACCCCTACCATCATCTAATTGTATGCTGAGCATTTAGTTGCATCTTGCCAAAACAAACAAATACCATGATTACAAGAAAGCCTTGTTATAACTTGGTAGTGAGAACATACCCAGATAAAATAATTTATACAGCACTAACTACTATCATTTGAATTCTAAAACTTGGACAGTTGTATGCTTAATAAAACTACTCAATTTACACGGTAAAGAGCACAATAGTCCCCAAACTGACAAATCTCCATATAAAGAGCTACACTCTTGTTCCTAGAACATTTCCAATGCAGTTACTTCCTTGACCTATAATGGAGACAGATACAATTAGCATTATCCACACAGATGGCAACTATAGCATTATTTCACATCTTCAGCTCCAGTTATAACAAAGGCCAATATCAATGTTGAGGCCTTAGTGGTTTGCCAGCGGAGCTATGACAGGGTAGCCAGAATTTATAAAGAAACTGTACATTTCTACTGGTTACAGCCTACTATACACCAATATTTCTTGCTTGAAAATGCATTCTCTCCCCCCTGCCTAGAGACTTAAAAATGACAATTATATAAAGTATTTTGTCAAACATCCACATATAAATGAGACACCCAGCTGCTCTCTGCTTTTGGAAGGGTTAGCCACTTTTCACATCAAGACCTTGGTTGACTACACACAGGAACACCATTCCTCTACCCCAAAATACCATTCCTTGATAATTACATAAGATGAAAGGTCTATAAACTGGAGCTAGAAGCCAGGCTTCCTCAGAATTTTAACAGCTGCTTTGATAGAGGCTTGGGTCTATAAATGTGGGCAGTCCACAAACTGTTTGCAATAGTTTCTTCACCTTTAAATAAGTACAACAGAACTTCTAGTGAGAGCATTAGTGTGAGCACTGTGAGATATAAGATTTCTACAATATTTTGAAGAAAATGAAAATGTTTATTATTACCACTGAAGCAGATCTGCAAGGATTTTTTTCTGACATGCAAAATACTTCGATAATTAAATATTGAGGAACAATCTAGGTATTAAGTTTAAAATCCAGTTTTGATTTATTTTCAGGCACACAAGTATATGCACTCTGTAAAAACACCCACACTTATTCACTGTTGATAGCACAACCACCATTTGCTGCTTATTAATAAAAAAGGAAGATGAACCAAACAGGTTTAGAGCTTGTATTTCCAAAATTTTGCTGTGATTAAAAAAAGGGGAAAAGGAAAGAGATTAGAGAATGGCAGATATTAAGATGTGCAGGGAAGGTTGGGATAAGTAATAGTAGAAGACTACAAAGATAATACACACCTCTATAGCATATTAATAAAAAGCATTAGGGGACATGAGGTTTAAATTTGTTTTTAACTGCTGTGTACATGATTGAGAGATTATATTATTTTAATTTAGCATAGTACATCCTGAAAATTTTTAAGGTACTAACAGCAGAGCCTTTCATTCCTGTGAGAGTATGGATTCCTGCACAACTTAATTTCCCAAGCCTGGTTTTTTTTCCACCATATGTGGTTTCAATTATTCAGTACTACAAAGCAGTTACAAACTTCAGAAGTGCTGACAGCAGAGCAGGATAAAAACAGTTTGAAAGGAGGATGGGGATAGTGAAAGAAACCTGATTTAGAATGATAGACAGAAAAGCCCCTGCTGCAATATCAAAACACCTGTGCAGAGCAGGCAAAGGATTTTTTTAAATGTATCACTTTACAACAGGTACAGAGTCATCAGCTCTCACTGTAGGTTGTTTGTTTTACTTCATCATATTATGTCCTTGTGAAACTTCAATTTTATTTTCCTGGTGTTGGACAAAGAGAAAGAGAAGGCAAAGACTGGCATCCTCTCAACCTGAAGTGTCACCTAACCCTCCTGTTAACATTCTGTTAATCTGATGTCCATCTGAGACATCCCAAAAACCATACCTATTATTTCCTCATTTCCTAACTGTTCATCATTTGTTGTTTAAAATTCCAATACTACACAGAAATAAAAACGTTCTTCTCTTGGCATCAACGCTTTTAGTTTCAAAGACAGTAAAGGTAAGTCTAATAATTTTATGCTTTATTTGTTTGTAGATAAAGTTTCTAGTACAGCCACAACATTTACAGAAAGACTTCCTAAAGTCTGGAGGAAGCAGAAAGCCTGAAATTCAGGGGAAGAATTGCAGATGGGCATTAGGGTCTGTTGCACAGCAAGTGAAACCTGTCAATACACAGCAGTGGACACAAAGATATGTCAAGTAAATCGTTCCAACTCGAAGTAAATGGGATTTTTGGTGTCAGTCAACACAGAGCCTGAAATTAATTTAAACCAAATCTTGCTATGTATACCCATTCAAATAATCTGAGAGAATTCTCCCAGGTTTGTTCTTATGGTAGAAAAACTTAGTCAGAGCCACATGTAAAGACATTTGAATGCTGAGGTCCTGAAGGGTGGACAGCTTTGCAGTGCTGACATTGTTCAGCCAGAGTGGGGCCCCATGCACATCGCAACATGGTCTGCAGACTCCTTTAGTCTACCTGGCAACAGATGACAGCAGTGCACAGGGTAGCTCTAACTGGCTAAACCAGACTGCCCATGGTTAGCCTGTGTTGTCAACATGTACAGATATTTGTTAGTCCAGGAGAAACTCTCCAAGAAGTAATTTAACCATGATTGTTCCCAGGTTATATTTTTCCTAGAGCAGCCATTTTTACACCCCATCACCCCTCCATCTGCTCCGCTGGACGTGGGGCGAGGGGAAGAGGAGAACTTGCTCGCGATGGCTGTGCTGCAGCCGCTCCGCATGCACTGCCCTGTGCTGAGCACCAGTCCGCCACCACTCTACACTGCAACCTGCAGCTGCCGCTGCTCTGCATGCAGCTACTGCCACCCCCTCCCCTCCCCACATTATCTGAAAACCCTGCTGGGTTATTTCAGATAATCAGTTTTTCCATAACCAGCAATCCCCTTACCCCTGGGGAAGCCGGATAACAGAGATTTTACTGTACATTGTATTTTTGGCCAAATAATGCCTTCTGGGCTTCTGCCCCCTTACTTGTGAAGTGGTGTATATAATTCTTTCCCAAATAAATGCCACTGAAAATAAATAAGGAGAAATGATTTCACAGGTACTGTGACTTTTGTATTCATCATGTAGACAGAGCTAGAAACAAAACTGAAGTTAAATTTAAAGAAAGTAAAAGAAATCTGCAAGAACAGCCTAGTTTTCTTTCTATAGAGTGAACACAAGAACTACCACATTTACTGGGCCAGAACATAGGTCCAATTTGCCTAGTATCCTGTATCACACTGTGGCAGAGTGGATGCTGAAAGGGAGAGTAAAATGGGTATGGCCAGGGTTTGCTCCTCTCCCACTTGTAGTCTCTAGCATTTAAGGTCCAGGAAGTTCTGATTCAGCGACTGTACCTCTAACTCCCATGCTTGTTATTAAGTGCCATTACAGTCTTCTGGAAGGAATCTATCAAAAAAGCACTAAATGGTCAGGATTCTGCAATGCAATATTGACCATTTAAAAGCAGGGCACAAAGCGTTTGCTAGAATATTAGCATCTCTCTCTGTCTGTCTAAGATGAGTACTTGAAAACCTGAAATACACAGCCATATCCTTAGTTAGTTTCTCCTCTGTCCCTGGTCAGTACTGCTGGGTTATTTGGGATTGCTAACAATGACATATATGGATAGGTTTATATTTTTAAAGTAATCAATTTTTATTAAAAAGGCTTCATGTAAAATATGCTCTTTTCTAGTTACTATCATTGTCTATACCTATAAACAGCAAGAAGCTGAAAGGAATTAATTACATACATTTATACATATAGGAAAATTAGGAAAGACTAGCGTTACAGATGAAAATCTGGGCAACAAGTTAAAAAAGTGTTTAAATATTATTTACAGGAAAAACAACTTACATTATCTTCCTCTTGCACATCGTCATCATCATCCTCTTCATCATCACTGTTCTTGTAGCCAGGTGGAAGTGGTGGTCCAATTAATTCATCATCATCATCATCGGAACACACCGCTGGGCCTTGAAGAGCAGTTTGGGATGGTGCAGGAGGACCAATTAAGTCTTCATCTGAGCTAGCTTCACTTTCATTACTATTTGTATCTCTGTATAAAAGAATCATAAAAAGTTCTATTTAAGGAGCACACAGCATATATTTGTCAAAGTACATTTAAGTAAATTTCTCAGAAATCATCAGCACTGGACTTCGCTTCTACTGAAGGCAATAGCAGGAATTCTAGTCATTGCAGCCTATCACCATCTTGAAAACATTTTTAAACTGAAAGCTACTATAGGAAGGCATACTGGAAGAACCTAGATAGAAAAAAAAAAACCACTTCCATGAAGTACGCAGGTAAGGAAATAATGAAATATGTATTAAACCTAACAACCAAGAAATCTCTGCACAAGACAACAACAGGAAAAAAGTCAAAAGGATTTTAGATGTAAAGGTGACAAACTACTAATCTGGTTTTCAATGCCTACAATCATAGGCTGCTTACAGATATAAAAAAAGGCGCTTTACTTTAAACTTGGTGCACTCTCGGCGCATGCAAAGAGGCGCTCCCTTAGACCTGGCTCGCCCAATGTCTGTATAGATCAGGTGCTTCAGCAGGGCTTTTTTAGCACTTTTATCTAATAGCCGATTGAATCAACTATTAGATAAAAGCGCCAAAGAAGCCTCACTGAAATGCTCGATTTATACAGACACTGTGGAGGCACATCAAACTAACACACTGCTTCTTCCAGTAAAGCGCAGGGTTCCCCCCACCACATCTATCAGCAGTCATAGTAATACTACATTTTACATAAATTTTATGGACTTGATTCTTTAAGGCCTGCTTTTTGTGCAGCCATTTTATTCCTGGTAGGTAAGCAAAAATCAAAATGGTAATATCAGACCCAGAGTCAAGCAGAGAACATTACATTACAGGCAGTCCTCGGACTTGCAACACAATCGGTTCCTGAAAACCATGTCTTAAGTTGAAATGTTGTAACTCGGAACCAATTTTACCATGAGAAACAATGTTTTAAATGGGGGATTGGTTCCTGAACCAAGGCCCGATACACTATTTTCACCAAAAATACCCCAGCATTTTATACTCAGTCAATTATAGATGAGTAATATAGCTACACTAATGTATTTATATTGTAAATAGAAATCATATTGATTTGGAAGGACTTCTTTGAGGTGACCTTGCTGGACTTTTTGAAGGGCTCTTGGTTGGACTTTTTGAAGGGATGTTGGCTGGAGTCTTCTCAGGAGTCTTGGTTGCAGGTTTTTCCTGGAGTCTTGTCTGATTTCTTAAAGAAAGTGTCCAAGGAAGTTTGGACAGATGTTCTCCAGGGAGATGAGTGATGCAGCGAACTTGTTCGTTGGCATGGCATTGCATCGGATCAAGCATTGTAAGTCAAAACTGGCATTGTAAAGTTGAAACAGGGTGCCAATTTATAAATGCTGTAAGCACGAAACATTGTAACCTGAAACATTGTAAGTCAAGGACTGCCTGTACACTTCACAAACACTCAGAATGTAAGTACACTAGATCACACATTTCATTCTCAGTAATCTGCTAAGAATACAGCCTCTGTATTTTAAATGCCATATTCAGTGACCATTTAATACAAGGAATACCTATGGAATTCACGTAAGCAGTCAGAACGCATCATTTGGTCAGTAAAAAATGTTCACGTGTGTAAAATGACACAATTTTAGCTCAGAGAGGAGCTATTAAGTGTTCTTGCACTCCCTCTGCTGGTTCTACAACAGCTATTAATAACCAGTGCTAACAGTTCACTTTTTTTTTTTTAATACCAAAATCTATAATCTGAAACAGGTACACAAAGATTGCATTAACTAAAATTTATGCTCCCAAGAGAGAGCAACATCATAGTAGTATCTGACTAAGAGAGCGGCTGCTCTAGAAAGTATAGGCATCTCTGATTCAGTTAGTCCATAAGGTGCCCTTCTACCCACCCTTCCATAAAAAGAGCATGCAAATTACTAATATCTTAACAACAAAAACAAGTTTAGAAATAAAGCAAACAAGACTGCTCAGCACCCTCTCAAAGTCCAGGTGAGCTTTTAAAAACAAGAATTAACACATGCAAGTTGTCTTAACATTAAAAATAATAATTCAGTCTGCATAATTATGAAGAGACAGATCTCTGCATCTCAGCTTGTAAATGAACTTGAGAGATATCCTAACATTCCTTCCAGTTATGAACTGCAAACTAAACAGGTGCTAGCTTATATATAAGACTGGATGTCCTCAATATGAAGCATTGCTCTTGGCACCAAACACTGCCACTCACCCACTCACAAATGCACACAGAACCCTCCAAAGGTGTTCCATTCACAAGAGCCCAATTCTTCATGCTTATAGAGAGAACGCCTTAACAGTTCAACTCTTCTTACCATTGCCAGTTTAAGAATCTTAATCAAAACAATTGTGGCTGTTCCCTACAAAAGGTGGCAGTTTTTCTAGAAACTGCACGTTTTTTAAATATAGTGGGACAGGTTTGGGTGACTTGGTAATGGAATGAAGAGAGTAGCTGTTTCTCCTTGGTATTTAGTATCTGATGACCAGCAGAATGGGCTGGTTATTTCAGAAGTGAGTTATCTAAAGCATAGAGATAGACACACTTGGTGCAGTTTTGGTAGTCCCAGTAGAGGGGACAAAGGACTGAATTACCAATCTTCTTACTCTTTATCTAGGTTAGGTTGAAGTACAATGGCATACACTCTTTATTGGCTCTCTGTCTCTATAGGCATTATATTCTATTTATAAAATAGAAAATGATGGGCAATCTGAAAATCAAGTTCCAATTTTACATCACACTGAAAAGGTATGAGGAGTTTACAATCAACAGCTGAAAGAGACAGAGTCCAAAGTAGGCAGAGCCAGGCATCCAATACAAAAAGAGGTATTTTAATTTCAGTGTGCATGTGCGTCTGTGTAGGTGTTTACAGACTATCTTTGTGGGTGTATTAATGCATTTTGGTTTATTTTCCAAACTCTATATACATTTAATTGCAAATCATAGATGAGAGGAACAGTTGTTTGTTCCTTGGCTTCAGCGATATGTTTGTTATATATTACTTACATCCACTACCCACTACTTTGAGGTTTTGTTGGGGTTTTTTTTAATACACAATGAAAAACACAAAACAAAACAGGTACGTTGCTTGGAATATATATTTATCCAAACTTACTGTAAAACATAAGTATCAGAACACTGACAGTGCTATATACCAGCAGCCCACATACTCACTAGTCCTCTTTCTTTTCAAAGTTTTTAATAGCAGCCCTGAAAATGAGCTCCCCTTATTTTCAAAGCTTTTAATAGTGGAGAATCTACCATTAACAGCCTTGAAAAGTTAGGGGAGATGGATCTTCAAGAAGCAAAAGAGACTTATTTTTAAGGTTTCCAGCTGAGCCTTTGATAACTGCTTCCCTTTCATTCTGTCATATGCAATTAAAAGGGAGTACATTAGAATGCGTTTAACTGGAGTACAACTAAGTTGCAAAGTAGATAGCAGGACTAACAATGAACTTGAGTGGTTTAAGCATTTAAGCAATATGCAGATAAGTAAAGTTTGTTTCAATATATGCAAATTCAGACTAGCAATGTATCATGTAGCTTAGTAAAATTACATTCTTATCCAGTACTGATGTGCAGAGAACCCTGTACTACAAATTGATAGACCATATTAAGAAATTCCCAGGGGTGCACCAATAAAGATTTTTTGGGCCAATACCAATAGCCGATTATTAACCAGCCATATTGGCCAATACTGATCTGATTGCTGATATGCAGCCCGGCAGCTTGAAGAGAAGCATCCGGCTGGTAAGTCTGTAGGCACCTATCCCCATCCCACTTCCTCCCTCACCGCGGAGGCCGCAATCTGCCCCACCACACCCTTTCCCCCCAACAAATTTACCAGCCAAACGCTGCTCTCCAAGCTGCCAGTCTGGCTGCACGCATGCATGTGGCATTTATTGGCAACATTATCACCGACATCAGCCAGAAAAAGCTGATTATGCCAATTTTCCTTTTTATCAGTGCCGATACGATATGGACTGATGTATCGGTACACCTCTAGAAATTCCAAGCTTTCTGATTTTCAATGAAAAAACCTCCAGTTTGCAGAGTCACGTGCTCAGAAATTCCAAGTCTCAAGCTCTTCATACAAACAAATCATAAGATGATGTGATACTTTCTCTCTATCTAGGTACCTGAAAGTTACTGCAGAACCAGCGCTCACCACATTTGAGCCTGAAGCTGCTGAATCATCACATTGGCCTTTAAATTCTTTTTCTTCCTCCTCTCTTTCACGAGCTTCTAAATATGGAGAGAACCATTGCTGTTAAGTCTTTTTAAGTTTTTCATTATATAAAATAATTAACAAGTGCAGGGCTTCTTTGAGAGTCAATAAAGCTATTTTCTTCATTTTCAGAAAAAGTTAATACTGAACACCCTCCCGCTGCCAGCTAATGCAGTATCTTTCTGTTCAAAAGTACATAGTGGGCATAATAAGGGGCATGTGTATGTTTTCAGTACCATCAAAAACACTTGAGAACTTCCTAAGATAGGGAACTAAGTCTACAAATCTTATGCAAACAGATGTCATTACCTTTATTCCAAACACATGATCAAATGAAAATAAATTGCTATGGCTCTCAGCAGTTTTGCTCATTGTGGAAAAAGTCTCCATGAAAACATCCCACAAAGATGAAAATAAAATTCACTTCCCCATTTTCATTCAAGTATGTAACAGTTCAGTGTAGCTCAAGTACAAGGGAGGGACAAGAAACTGAAGAGGCCACACAAATTCAAAGAGAGTGGTCAGAACTATACTTGAGCAAGAACAGATAAAGTGTAACTCAGATTTTTCATACTGGCTTGCACCCTACTGCAGCTTTTACTTCAGAAAGCACAGTTTCTCTCATCTGTTGGAGTTCATTAGCGGTCCTGTGCAGCTGACTAGATAAGTGAAGTCCTTTGAAATAAAACCTGAAGCAAACAGCTGACCCACTGCAGTAGCTGGTTCTGAAAGCTATTTGCTGAGGCTGTACACAGCCTGGCTAGCTTGGAAACCCTCATCTTTGCAGGGGGCTACGGAACTTCACCCTGTGAAGAATCTACTGATTTTCTCCTCCTCCTCTGGGGATGAAGCTGCAGGATGTTTGACAGAAGTGTAGCTCTCAAGTCCTTTCTTATACAAGTTTTAGGAGCTCCTGCAAAAGAGCAACCTAAGGTGCCTATTGTTTAAGCAGCATTATGAATAGTAAGTTGCTTGTAAATGAAATCAGAAGCAAAGTCTAGTTTTAAACTAAACGTCAACCTTCTAATTGATCTAAAAATAAAATCAATTCACCATTCTATAAGCAACTGCCTACAAAACGTTTATCATTCAAAATCCAAGGGAAGGGTCACAAGACGCTTCTTTCCTTGTGAAACAAAGACTCAACAATCCAAAAGTCTCTGGAAAGCTGTAGTTCACTTGGAAACAGGGTTTTTTCCCCCTATTTCCTTCCTAAACTGAAATGAAAGAGATGTTCTTCCCAGAAGGATAGCAACAGCTCTAGGTGGCCAGGTATAAAAAAGTGAAGATTTCTTATACTTTGAAGAACTGTTCTATTTAACGGGATGCAACTTATATTAACAAGGTGTCCGTATTACGCTCTGGGACTCCTTACACAGTTAAATTTTTACGGTATCATCCAAATGTTCCTCATGCCAGCGAACAAGCACTCCACTAATTCACAGTACATTTAGGCCCCACGTTATGAACCGGGCAGGTGGATCCCTGGAAACACGCAAAGTGTTATAAGGTCG
Source organism: Alligator sinensis (assembly GCF_000455745.1). Lineage (NCBI taxonomy): Eukaryota > Metazoa > Chordata > Crocodylia > Alligatoridae > Alligator > Alligator sinensis. The sequence continues at coordinate 14,823 of NW_005843455.1, forward strand.
GTGAAGTGATGCTCAGGGCTCAGTGCGTGCTGTTCTCTGGGCAGAATCAGAGCCATTAAAAAAACACCACAAAAAACCCCACATATCTCAACGCGTCCCCCATCAGCCCCATCCCCTCTACATCCGGTCTTGCACTGGGCCTGCGGGGCAGGTGCTAGTTTTGACCAGGGAGTCCTCAAGTAAAACCCAAAGCTGAAGGCTCACAAAGAGCAACCAGTGACACTCCCCCCCCACGCCATCCTGGGGACTGTAATGTTAACCATAAGGGCCACTCAAACTGCTGACGCCTTCCCTGGCAGCAGACAGAGAGGATGGGAGAGGTGCAGAGGTCGCTTCAGTCTTTCCTCCACTTTCCAGCTATTTTCTCGCACCAGCAGGTGCCAGGCCCGTGGCCCAGAACCTGCGGGGGCCTTCTCCGCTGAGCCTGGGCGCGGGGCTGGTGCAGCCGAGCCCAGCTCGGAGCACGGAGGAGTCGCCTCTTACCCAGGACCTTCCTGCTGCGCTCTGCCGCCGTCCTGCGCGTCTGCTCGAACAGCGCCTCCAGGTCGAAGGTCCGCGCCTTCTTCCCTGCGGGGACGGGGACACGGACAGGGACAAGCTCGCACCGGCCCCTCCGCAGCGCAGCGCCCACCCCCGCCCCCGCTCCCCGGCCCCGCACTCACCGAAGCCCGAGAAGCCCATGGTGGCCGCCAACTCCGGGTCGGCTCCCGCCGCCAGCTCCGCCCCTGAGAGCGACAAAGCAGCCGGTCAA
>NW_005843455.1:15858-26920 GCF_000455745.1 Alligator sinensis
CGCGCCCCCGCTGCGGGAGGCGCTGGAGGGTGCGGGCCGCATCATCGACCGGCAGGTGCAGGCCGACCGCTGCTACCCGGACCTGGCGGAGCGCCTGGCCGTGCCCGCGCCCGGTGAGCAGCGTCCTCTGCCCGCCTGGCCCGCTCCTGCCCTTATCTCCACACCCGGGGCGGGGAGGGGAGGGGATTCGTGGAGAAGCTGGTCCTCTCGTCCCTGGCCCAGCCCCCTGTGCGGGCCCGGCGCCTGACCCTGGGGTGCCAAATCTAAGCTGCACCCGGGCGGTGCCGGACCGTCCCCGTTCCTGAGACACGCACTCTCCCTCCTGCTGGTCCCAGCAGCTGCCACCTGTGCTGGGTGAGGCTTGCAGGTGGGCCTGATCCAGCCCACGGACCAGCTCTGTTCCATTCTTCCAGTCACATGAGTTTGACACTCTGCAGCCTAAGCAATTAAGCAGCAGGAAGCTGAACAACAGATCTAGGAAGGGGGCACAGGATAGAGAGCAGAGCAGTAGAAGGGGAAGGGGATGGGAGTGGTACTTGCAGAAGGACTGGGACTAATTTATGGCACACATGCAAAAAGTTGGCTCTCACTGTTTTCAAAGAGTTGGGTAGTGTTCCCTGGCCTGGGACCTGGCCCTGAACAGAGAAGGGATTGGTGCTGAAATCCATGAAAAAAGGGTACTTTCAGCTAAAGGCTTTGATCTTGCAACTTCTTGCGCTGTGGACACACTCTGTGTATCTCTTTTCTTTCTCATAATTTATCTGAATAGCAGGAATAGACAGCAGAGGTATAGGTTCCCAACCCCCAGGCCGCGGCCTGGTGCCGGGCCGCAAAAGGCCGGCTGCCGGACCAGAAGTGACTGCAGACCGACAAACTGCAGACTGGAAGTGACCAGCATACTGCGGGTTGTCAGGAATTTGTTAAGTATAAAATATACTGAGTATAAAAAAGGGTTGGCTGCCAGTCCACAGTATGCCAGTCACTTCCAGTCTGCAGTTTACCAGTCTGTGGTTTGCCAGTCCGCAATCTGAAAAGGTTGGGGACCACTGAATTAGAGTATGTTCAGAGGGGATGGGGACTTATTGCAGGTTTGGTGCTTTGCAGCCTGTTTGCCTGCTCTAAAGTTTCAGTAGGTGAAAGTTAAAACAACAGTAACTCGGCCCCGTTTCATTACAGCGTAAGTGTGGGCACCAAGATACCTAGAAGAAGGCAGGGTAGATATATACTTTCTTAAATTAACTAAGACTGATATGGAGAACAAGTTGTAGTGATTCCAAATTCACTTCATCAGATGCTGTGAAAAGACAGCATAGAGCAAAGTATAAAAATACCTGCCACAAGCAGCTGATCAGTTAGTCCCCACTCTCTTTTTGAGCAGTAGGGTTGGAGTGTTGTAGCCATGATGGTCCAAGAAATGTCAAGAGGCAATGCTTTTATGTGGTATCTCTTACTGTTTATCTCAGCCTGCATCTGCTTCCCCTTCACACCTAAAGAAGGGCACTTGATGGCCAAAAGCTTGTCCACTGGTTCTGACTGTATGTTTAATTCATTAAACAAAATCATAAAAAACCTTGTCTCTTTTTAAGTGGAGATAATTTGTTCCATTGTATGGCACATCTCCTGCACCTCTTACAAGAGAGTAAGCTGTCATATTGGTATACTTTTGTTTGCGAGAGATAATGGATATTGCAGCCTATGATGTAGATGGTTTGCAGTGCCTCGTGTGACTGAATAGTCCAATCTGAGATTTGCATGATCTGTGGCAACGGTTGCAAATGTATGTGTCATGGTTGGGTGGTTCGGGAGCTGCTTGCTTCCTATGGACTCTTTTCTCTTCAAGCTGTTGGAGCCAATTCCTGTCATGGGCTTTAATGCCCTGGTGGAGACAGTGACATTACTTGTTCTGATTGCTTGCCAAAGTTTCCCATTGGCCAGGGTCAATTCCAAATGCCTTCATCTCTCGCTTGCATTTATCTTTATAGCAAAGCTTGGGGTGTCCTGTTGTTCCCTCCGATAGTTCCCTGGATAGCATGTCCTTGGGTATATGTGCATCTTCCAATCTGCTCAAATGGCCTAGCCAGCGCAGTTATCTCTGTCCAAGTAGGGCTATCACACTTGGTAAATTTGCCCTTGGAAGAACCTCTGCATTGGGAACTTTATCTTGCCATTTGATGTCGAGTATGTGGCGTAAGCAGCGCAGGTGGAAGCTGTTTAACTTTTCTCTTGATGGTCATGCGTTGTCCATGTTTCCTCACCATACATGAGAGTGCTGAGTATGCAAGCTTTGTACGCTAGCATTTTGGTCATGGTGGTAAACCTTGAGTTGTTCCTTGATCTTTGCTGGAGGTGGTGGCAGCCTTCCTGATACAGGCATTAAATTTTTCACCCAGTGAGAGGTTGGTAGTCACTGTGGAGCCTAGGTAGCTGGACTTCTGGACTACTTCTACCTGGTTCTCATTAAGAGTCATTGGTGGATCTCGTGGAATTCCCTGTCCTAGTACAACTGTTTTCTTTGTGTTGATAGCGAGAGCAAATGCCTGGCAAGCTCTTGAGAGGTGATCCATGAGTTCTTCTAATAGGTCTTCGTCATGGGCTATGAGGGCAAGATTATTAGTGAATAGAAGCTCCCTGATAAGTACCTTTCTAACTTTAGTGTTTGCCTTGAGTTGTGACAGGTTGAAGAGTTTCCCATTTGATCTTGTTTAAAAGTACACTCTCCCTTCCATATCTTTAAACACACAGTTCAGAAGAGTACACTCTACCTTCCATATCTTTAAACACACAGTTCAGAAGTACCAGGATGAAGATTCCAAAGAGTATAGGGGCAATGTCAAATGATTTGGTTAGATCCACAAATGCGATGTACGATGGTTGGTTTAGCTCTCTGCACTTTTCTTGAAGTTGATGCAGGGAAAATATCAAGTCTGTGGTTGAGCTTCTGGCCCTGAATCTGCACTGAGATTCAGGGTAGATTTGACTTGCCAACTGTTGTAGACACACCAAGATGACCCTTGCAAAAGCTTTTCCTGCTGTACTTAGTAGCAAGATGCCTCTGTAGTTGTTGCAGTCGCCCTTACCTTTTTTATACAGGCAGTCCTCGACATACACCATTTCGCACTTACAGTGTTTATAAATTGACGCCCTGTTTCAACTTTCTGACCTCAGTTTAGACTTTACAACGCTTTACAAGTTTGCTGCATCACCCATCTCCCTGGAGAACATCTGTCCAAACTTCCTTGGACACTTTCTTTAAGAAAGCAGACAAGACTCCAGAAAAACCTGCAGCCAAGACTCCTGAGAAGACTCCAGCCAAGAGCCCTTCAGAAAGTCCAGCAAGGTCACCTCAAAGAAGTCCTTCCACATCAATATGATTGCTATTTACAATATAAATACATTAATATAGCTATATTACTCATCTATAATTGATTGAGTACAAAATTCTGGTGTATTTTTGGTGAAAATAGGGTATTGGGCCTTGGTTCAGGAACCAATCCCCCATTTATAACATTGTTTCTCGTGAGAAAATTGGTTCCGAGTTACAACATTTTGACTTAAGATGCGGTTTTCAGGAACCAATTGTGTCGTAAGTCCAAGGGCTGCCTGTACAAAGTGTCAGTGTTTGCATCACGCATGTCTTCTGGTACCTCTCCCTCTTTCCAGCATTTGAGTAGCAGCTGATGAAGGTACAGTAGTAGGCTTTGTTTCCCACACTTGAGAATTTCCACTGGGATGCCATCATTTTCAGGAGCCTTACCACTTGATAACGAATCAATCGCCTTGCTTAGCTCTTCTACAGTGGGCTCCACATCTAATCCTGGCGTGACCTGTCGGGTTGGTATTTGGTCCAGCGATTCACTGGTGATGTTTCTTTCTTGTCAGTATAGTTCTGAGCAGTGTTCAACCCAATGAGACATCTGGTTGCTTGTATCTAATGGTTTCACTGTTGCATGATTTCGGAGGGGCAACCTTGTTGACAGTAGAGCCTAGAACAGTCTTCAGACCATTGTACATGACTTTTAGGTTTTCTATATCTGAGGCTGTGTCTGTCTCTTCACAGAGTTTAGTCCAGTACTGATTTGCACAGAACCTGGTTGCCCTCTGTACCTTGTTTTTTTGCATGTCAGAGTCTTACTTTGATGCTCACTGTTGGCTTTTAGTTGTGTTCCAGATAGGCTGTTTTCTTGATGCTGTTGAGGGGTAATAGTTCTTCTGCATTTTCTTTGAACCAGTGCTTATTAGACTGTCTCTTTTTCCCAAATGTAGCTTTAGCTGTTTCACAGATAGCAGTTCCTAAGCCTTCTCAAAGAAGTCATAAATGTAACTAAAAGGAAAGATTCAGGCATTTTAAAGATTAGTTTTTGTTTGTCTGATAAGAAACTCTGTAATTAGGTCCCTGGCAGACGTGCAGTTAAAGGTGGGGTGGGATCTGATGCACGATCCCCACAGTTGTACCTCACCTCCTTGGACCATGCCACGTGCACCTAGCAAGCCCCTGTGGCAGAAAGCCCCTTGAGCTGATTCGGGGGCATCCCCAGAACTGGGAGCCAGGGATCCCAGCTGCAACCTGAGGGCTAGGAGCCTCAATCAGCTGTTGCTCCCAGCCAAGGGGGCGTATTGGTGTCAGAGGTCCAATGCGCCACTGCAGCTGGAAGCTCCATCGATCAGCCTGGCCACTCACGTTCAGATAATGCTGCGAATAGGATCCAGCTATGTTTTCATACATATTTTGTGTACAGGCAGTCCTCTGACTTACGACACAATTGGTTCCTGAAAACCACGTCTCAAGTTGAAACGTTGTAACTCGGAACCAATTTTCTCATAAGAAACAACGTTATAAATGGGGGAATGGTTCCTGAACCAAGGCCCAATACCCTATTTTCACCAAAAATAACCCAGCATTTTGTACTCGATCAATTATAGATGAGTAATATAGCTATATTAATGTATTTATATTGTAAATAGCAATCATATTGATGTGGAAGGACTTCTTTGAGGTGACTTTGCTGGACTTTTTGAAGGGCTCTTGGTTGGACTTTTTGAAGGGTTGTTGGCTGGAGTCTTCTTAGGAGTCTTGGCTGCAGGTTTTTCCTGGAGTCTTGTCTGCTTTCTTAAAGAAAGTGTCCAAGGAAGTTTGGACAGATGTTCTCCAGGGAGATGCAATGCCATGCCATTGAACAAGTTCGCTGCATCACTCATTGGATCAAGCATTGTAAGTCAAAACTGGCATTGTAAAGTTGAAACAGGGTGGCAATTTATAAATGTTGTAAGTGCGAAATGTTGTGCAAGTCGAGGACTGCCTGTATAACCAGGGATCCTGGTTTTCTCTGATTTAAAAAAAAAAAATCACACTCACTCACTCACTCTACCTATAAATTGTGGTATTTGATTTTGGGTTTTTTACCATGGAAAATCTGAGCTCTCCCTGCCCCCTTAGCTCACAAGGACGCAGGGCCAGGCCCCTTGCTCTCCACCCACAGCCTGCTGGGCCCCCCTGCTGGAGTGGGACCTCAGCTGCCAGGGCTACAGGGTTAGGGACCTGGGTCCACAGCCCCCTGCAGCACTGCCTGAGCCCTGGCTGCTGCCTGTGGGTGGTGGTGGCTGCTGTAGCCTGAACGCAGAGCCTGGCTTCTCCTCCCCCACAGGTGGAACAGCTGGAGCCAGTAGCGGATGTGGGCTGCCTGCTATGGGCTGGGGCAGGGAAGGCGGCTCCCTGCCGAAGCACACAATCCTGGGAGACAGGGACACGTGCCCCCCAAATGTGTCCTCAGGGCAGAAGTGGGCTTGGGCTCTCTGCCCTGCTGCCCTCCCCCTGGGGCCTCTGCAGTCTGGCAGGTGTGGCAAGCCATAGTGGGACTGGGTGAGGAAGCTTGTTGCTGCTGCAAGGTGACGTGCCCCCTGTCTGCACTGGAGCAGCAGGAGTGGTGGCATGGGGTTGTGCCTCTTGCTGCTCCAGGGTGGCCTGGGGTGCATCACCAGGGCAGCACGGGGCTTTCAGCGACCACAGGGAGCTTCCTTGTTCTGCCCTGCTACACCAGGTCCCACCCACCGGGCTGCAGAGGTCCTGGGAGAGGGCAGCAGGGCAGGGAGCCCAAGTCCGCAGTGGGCAGCCAGCCCCATGCACATATCTGGGGAGCACGTGCTCCCCCTGCTCCTCTGAGAGCACAGTGGCGGGGGGGCTGGCTTCCTGGATGAGCCACACACAGCTCCATCCCGATCCCCGCCCCAAGCACCGGCCGGCTGGGCAGCAAGCCCCAGCTTTGCCCTACCTAACTCCTTCCCTCTCTCTCTGTGCGGGGCCTCAGTTCTTCCTCCCCACCACTTAACCTGTAGGAGCTGCTCTCCAGGCTGCCTGGCGGCTATGTGCATACACATGCACATGGTGCCCCTGCCTAACTGCCCTCCTTCCGCTCCCCCCAGCCTTTTGCAGGCTGGAGTGCTGCCGGCCTGCAGAAAACTCTTTGCAAAAGAGCAAAATCCATGCATTTCTCTGTTAAAATGAAAAATCTGCCTTTTTCTCAGGTAAAAGGGAAAATCCACGTTTTTTCTATTTTACCATGTGAAACAGAAAACCCGGATCCCTGGTAGTAGCTGTGTGGCTTATTTCTTGTTTAATGATAACATTCATTGCATTGTGTGGCCAAGTAGCTACTTTAAGACATGATTAACATTGTGCCAGAGGCCTTAGAGACTTTGTCCACAAGTGCGACACCCTCAGGAGAAAGTGTATTTCATTTTGTGCTTTAACAGTAGTTTTAACAATTTGGGGATGAAATAAATATGGAAATTATCAGATTCAACATTTTATTAGTGGTAAGCTACAGCTACTAGCTTATTATCTCTTTTAAATGTGTGTGATAGATGAGGCTTTCAGGACGCATTAATATTATAGAAGTTCCTTCATAAATATTTTGAGGGTTATACATGTGGTAATAGCGCAAGCAACTGCTGCAGCTTCCTGAGCCTGACGAAGGGTTTTTGAACCCGAAAGCTTTCTTAATAACTATTCTCCAACCATTTGGGTTGGTCTAATAAAAGATATCAAATTCACCCAAGGAACTTTGTCAGCTTATTGTTTGAATGTTTGTTGCCAGTCTCTTTGCTTTCCTCTTACTTAGAATGAAATCTATAATTTAAGGTCTTGACCCTACAAAAAGTTATCCATGTGCCAACTTGTGAATGCTGTTTTGTATTGTACATGCTCTTGGAGTACATAAGTAACTTACCTTGCACCAGGGCCTCAAATATTAGTGTAGCTTTCTTTGAAGTTTTAGAGCTTTATAACTTGTACACTGTTATGGGCAGCTTTTTTGCAGAGCGGAGCTAGACATGTTTGGTCAGGCACCCCAAGCTGACCACTTTTACTTTTGGTGCTGGCTTTAGCTAAGGACCCACTGTTCAGGATCTTCCCTCAGCTGCAGCTGAGTTAAGTCCATAGCACTACCACTCTGGGCTTGTAAGAGATACAAAAGAAACGAACAGAGTTAAACTAAATATAGACATTGGATTTATGACGCATTATAACCTGCCTGACATCTGACTCCCCAGGTACCTCTCCACTATTTACCTGCTATGTTCATCGCCCTTCTCTCTTCCTCCTCCCACCCCAAACCCCCTGACCCACTGATTCCTCAACTTACATCTTCACTGACTGCCTTTCTTGCATGCAGACCAGCTTCTTGCTTCTTTACTATTCATTCCATCCAGGAAGAGCACACACCAACTTCAGATGCTTCCTCAGCCTGACAAAGGGTTGTTGCACCCAAAAGCTTGCTAAGAAAAATTATTCCAACTATTTAAGTTGGTCTAATAAAGGATATCAGATTCACCCAAAGAACCTTGTCTAAACTACTACTTAGCTTCTCTCATTTCATGCTTCTAGCTGGCCAGGCTTTACTTGCCCTGTAGCCTCTTATCTTTCAGAGGATTTGATGGCCTGTAGGGCTTGTGCAAACAAATGAAAATGAAGTCTTGCTCACAGCTAGACCGCCGCTAGCCCTGAGCTCCCAGCAGCCTTGCTCTCTGCTAGTGCAGCTCCTGAGGCTGCTTTAGTGTCATTTTATTGCACTCTTTGCTGGTTCATGTGGCTGGCTCTCCCTCATGCCTGGGTTAGCTCACTTGCTGGGAGACTCCCTGCATCCCCAGACCTGGGTCCTCAGCCTCTGGTGAATCCCTCCAGCTCTGGAGTGGGTATTGGGCTGTTTGGGCCCCTCTACACCCATAGTAACAGGGCCAGGCCCTGTTACATTTGTCCATTTATCTAAGGTCTTTGATATAAGTTAAAATGAGAAATATTCACTAGTTCAACTCAGTTTTGACAGACATGTGCTTACTAATGCAAATATTGATAAAAACTAGATGAGGATAATTTAAATAAATACCCGTTAAACAATTAAATTTATGAACAATTAAAGTGTATGTTTTTTATTTGTTTGTTTGTTTACAGGTAGCCCTACGATTTCTGGTATGTCAGATATGGATTATCCTTTGCAAGGACCTGGTTTGCTCTCAATACCCAATCTTCCAGAGATCAGTTCAATCCGCCGAGTCCCACTTCCTCCAGAGCTAGTGGAGCAATTTGGACGTATCCTAATAAGATTAGGAATGCTAGTGTATATAATAATGTTGTAAATTAACATTACCTTTTTCATACACATCTCACATATTCCTACAACTTTCAGCTGACCAAATTAGGAGTTTGTCTTTGCTGGCCTGAATGCATTGTACTCCTTACATCTGTACTACTTCAGATATGCAGTGTAACTGTATGATGGGAGTATTTCCAGAAATCAACAGAGCTTGGTTGATCATCGACAGTGACATTTTTATGTGGAATTACGAAGATGGGTATGTAGAGAACACATTTCTGAGGGTCTGTTTGGTGTTAAATATGAATTACATGATGGCTGTTGTGGGATTGTCCTATTTTGTCATACACGTATACTCTGGATTGTAAAATATGTTGGTCATTTTAAGTGCCATAAAAACTTGATGTTGTATTAAAGCTAGAGTGCTGTAGCTGTGGTGATTCAGGAGCTATGCAAGAAGCAAAGTTTTATTTTGGTCATACCTTTTATTGGATCAATTGAATAATTAGGAGAGATATTAGTAAAACTTTTAGGCAAAAAAAAGTGTCCTTCCTCAGTGATCTGAGGGAGGGCACTCTGTGCCCAAAACTTGTCTGACATCTTTCCCAAGTGTACAGTTAGTCCAGTTTGATGTTACCGTACAAATTCAGTTTCACAGTTGGTCGGGTCGGAAGGGACCTAAGCAGATCATCAAGTCCAACCCCCTGCCATGGGCAGGAAGGGATGTTGGGCAGGTATCCGTCTAGCCTCCTTTTGAAGACCCCCAGGGTAGGGGCCAGCACCACTTCCCTTGGAAGTTGTTTCCAGCTCCTAGCCGCTGTGACAGTGAAGTAGTGCCTCTGATATCTAGCCTGAATCTACTCTCAGTCAACTTATGGCTGTTGTTCCTTGGTACCCCTGGTACTGCTCGGGGGAACAGGGGCTCTCCCATTGCCTGCTGGTCCCCCTTGGCAAGTTTATAGGCGGCCACCAGATCCCCTCTCAGTCATTTGTGGAGGCTGAACAAGTTCAGGTCCCGTAGCTTCTCCTCATAGGGCCTGCCTTGCTGCCCCCTGATCATGCGAGTGGCCCTCTGGACCCTCTCGAGTGGCCTACATTCCTCCTGAAGCGTGGCGCCCAGAACTGGACGCAGTACTCCAACTGTAGCCTGACCAGTGTCTCAGAGAGAGGGAGGATCACCTCCTTGGACCTGCTCGTGATGCATCTAAGGATGTGTGACAAGGTATGGTTAGCCTTCCTGACTGCTTCCCCACATTGGCAGCCCATGTTCATCTTGGAATCAGTAGTGACACTAAGATCCTTTACTGCCTCTGCTGACAAGAAGGGAGTTCCCCAGTCTGTAGGTATGCTGCTGGTTCTTCCTCCCCAGGTGCAACACCTTGCACTTGTCCATATTGAAACCCATTCTGTTCTCATCTGCCCACCTCTGTAATCTGTCCAGATCTAGTTGTAGTCTGTCCCTCTCTTCTAGCGTGCTCACTTCCCACATCTTTGTGTCGTCTGCGAACTTGAACAAGGTGCTTTTCACCCCCTCGTCCAAATCGCCGATGAAGATATTGAATAGTGCGGGCCCTAGGACCGATCCCTGGGGAACTCCACTGCCCACATCCCTCCAGGTCAAAAATGACTTGTCCACCACCACTCTCTGTGTGTGGCCGTCCAGCCAACTAGTGACCCATCTGACTGTGTAGGCGTCGACACCACAGTTGCCTAATTTTTTAATGAGGACGGGGTGAGAGACAGTGTCAAAGGCCTTCCTAAAGTCCAAAAAGACAACGTCCACCGCAACACCTGCATCCAAGGGTTTTGTGACCTGGTCATAGAAGGCCTGGCGGTTGGTCTGACAGGACCTGCCTCTAATGATCCCATGTTGGTTGCCCCTAAGCATAATCTATCCTGCTGACCCCTTGCAGATGTGCTTCTGGATAATTTTCTCAAGGAGCTTCCCCAGGACCAAGGTAAGACTAACAGGCCTATAGTTTCCTGGGTCCTGTTTCCTCCCTTTTTTGAAAATGAGGACCACATTGGCCCTTTTCCAGTCCTCTGGCACCTCACCAGAACACCATGAGTGCTCATAAAGCTGTGCCAAGGGTCCTGCAATGACCTCTACCAATTCCTTGCTTCAAAAAACTTAAAACACTCTACTGTTTTCTTTTGCTTTCCTGTCCAACTTCTGGATGGTAGGGGGTTGCATGCGTACGGTGCCCCCTGTTCCTTCTGCTGTACAGCAGCCTGTCTTTTACCTAATGTGTGTGCAGCTTGGCTCCCACTGCCACATGTGCACATCTTGGACCCTCAGGGCGTGCACCTTTCTTTTCCTCTTCAGCTTCCTGATGTTGTGGAGATGCTTCATGCACAGGCTACTTCCCAGCAGCTCCCTTGCCGAACAGGTGCAGGGCTTGCTTTGGCTCTCAGGTTGCTTCTGCCACCCCTGCCCCGAGTCATGCGCATATATACCCTCCCTCCCTCCTCCCCCT
>NW_005843455.1:26930-49830 GCF_000455745.1 Alligator sinensis
CCTGCTAGAGCAGAGAGCAGGGGGTGTGGCCACACCCTGCCCAGGGTCAGTGAACTGAGATGGGGAAGGAGGTTTAAACCCCAGTCCTGGCCCCGGACCCCAGCACCCCCCTGCCCCCCCCAGTAGACCAGGCTGCTCCCCCAGCTGAGTTTCCCACCCCCTTGTCTGCCAGCCCTCACTGCTTTGGCTAGGGAGTAGAGAGGTGGGACCAACCCTGGTCTCTGGAGCAGACAGCACAGCTCAGCCCAGGGCTACAAAGTATCCTGGGATGCTGGAGGACTGTGGTTTAACTTGATCCAGGAAGGGGTCTGGGACAGAAGTTTCATAAACTGGGTTGACCTAAATCAGTTAAGTCTGATATTACATTCAACTAGATTGATCTTAAACCATTTTCAGCATTTTGAAACTGAGTTATAGGCACTGAACTTCCGTTCTGTTACAGGTTTAAACCAGTTTCTAATCACTTAAACTGGTTTATGCGTAACTTCTGTTCCTAGCCTTGCAGAATAGGCAGCCAGGATTTTCCCCTTCTGCATGTGCAGCACACTCCTGCTGCCTGTCCCACCCCCAAGAGCAGAGGGAGGAAGTAGGAGGAGGGAAGGAGAATCTGGTTAGTTTGGCCACCTAAGCTTTTGGAGCTGTGGCAGTAATTGCAGCTGGGTGGGAGCCAGGGGGCTGCATGTTAACTTCTCAGGGGCTTTGTAGCTGGTCCTGGCCTCTGAGGGTGGCCATGATGGTCTCAGATGGCCCCTTACTTCTTGCTCCCACTCCGGCTCCTTGAAGTATCCTCCCTTCCTCTTCTGCCATGCCTTGCCGTAATTTTTTTTTTGTGTGAAAGGGAAGATGTCCTCAGGGTCCCAGAGTGAGCCCAGTCTGGCTCCACATTGCCCCAGGACACTCAGATGTGGGCCTCTGGGTCTATTAGTGCCTCAAGGCATCAGTCAACTTATGGGATATTCATGGTCTTCTTCCACCCCTATAGCCATGCCCATGCCTTGCAGATGTTACCTTAGAATAGATCCATGAACCAGTTGGTATGGGCTGAAGCCCTCTTGGTTTTAGCCCTCTGGTTGCTCTCACTGTAGACTGCCAGCATAGGTCCACTTCCTCCGGCCCAGCTTTTGAGTCTCAGCCTGGTCTCGCCCATCTCCCTTTGTTCAGTGCCCTTGGCTCTCTCTGCTTGGGCCTGCCCCTATTTGGCCATCGGAGCTCAAGCCCTGGCCCACTTGCTTGGAGCCTTCCCCAGATAGAGCTCAGGATCTGGAGTACCTCTCAGACACTCCAGTATGGAATTCTGCCCTTCTTTCCAGCCACTATCCGGTCCTCTGGTAAAAACTAAAACAAGCACTGCAAGCCCACTGCTTTAAATGAAACATTCAAAGTTCCCTCTGGGTTAGTAGGCCGCTGTAGAAGCCTCTTCCCCGCTCTCCGGCCCTCTCTTGAGCCCCTGGCATACCTGCTGCGGCCCACAGCTTCCACACCTTTGCCTGCCTGTGCTGGCAGGAGATTTTCTCCATGCAGAGTTCAGGATTGCATGGCCCCTCTGACTCAGGAACTCAGGCTTATAGTCGCTGAGCTGCTCCTCCTTTGGTCAGGTGCTCTCCTGATCTGCCATAGGTGTGCCCACTCAGCTTGATGGGCAGCTTACTGTATCTAGTTGCTCCCTTGCTGCTTTCCCTCCTGAAGCTAATCCTGTTCAGTTGCCTGGGCCTTTTCTGCTGCAGTCTCTCTTAAAGTAATGGAATCCCCTGGCTCCCTGTTACAGGCATCACGAGACACACAAGCCATCAGTTGGATAGCCCTGCTTTAAATGAATCAACGATGTTGCCAATGTGGCATGTTAATTTTTATTTTTTTTTAATGCGGAAGACATAAATACCCCGAATCGCAGGAAAAAACAATGTGTACTTTTATCATTAGCCTCTCTGCTGTCCTAAAGTTATGGGTATATTTCTGTGGTTCCTGATTTCAAAAGTATTCAAACAAAACTTCTTATCTTGATTATTTTCTTATCTTATTACTGCCTATTTTAGCTAACTAGGTTTCATTGGTACCTCACAGGGTGTTAATGCTTAGGTAAACTTGCCTTACTTGCAACTTATCCCTCTGAATTGCATCCACCATAGTCTCTTAGCACCTTAATAGAACATCAAATAATATCAGTTTCATAATTTTGCAATAAGTATTTTAATTTTTACAATAATTTAAATGTAATTCTCTCTGAAAGAGAAGCAATTGCATCTTATACACTAAAGACCCTCTCTCTCAAGCTGCAGGTGGCGTTGTTTGGAAATGCTATATATTACAAAATAGATACGTGAACATGCAGGGAACCAGAAATTAAAAACATGCATATTTGAAACTTAATAAACTGTCAGTGTCAGAGAATATTTTTTTTCTCCAGGTCCATCTGAAGGATTTGTTTCCATTTAAAAAAATGGAGGATATTATTCAAATTGTTATATAGTTACATGCATTTCAGGTTGTGTATTTAGAAATTGATTTATTTTTAACTTGTTGACAGGGGAGACCTTGCTTATTTTGATGGTCTAAGTGAAACTATTCTTGCAGTGGGTCTTGTGAAGCCAAAGGCAGGTAAGAAATTGCATGGCAGTGACCTGAACTCTGTAGCTACTGAACACTGTAAAAATAAAAACAACCAGTAAATTCTAGTTCATTATGGAATGATACACAAGTCAAAGTAAACATGATAGAATTTATAGTGTTATGCTTTAGGTACTTCGTAATGTTGCTAAGTTAGCTTTCTAGTGTTTTATACTATTTGCGGAGTGGAATTTCTGGTTGACTTTTATGCAGCATGGGGGACTGATTTCTGACCCTTTCTTGGTGTAGCAGTTGCTTGCCTCAGTTTGTAACGAAGGGCAGAGCAGAGGTAGGGTTGTAGAAGTAAGCAAGGTAGTAATAAGATAGATATTATTTTTAAAGTTTAGTGTTTCATATTGAGCAGAATGATGATGAAACATCTAGCTTTTATATTCTAAATATGGAGCCTCATAACGTATTGGATCTTAAATATGACTAGAACTTAGACCAGTGTAGGTTTTTATCCTCCCTGCAAGTGAGAGGTGAATCATACTGTGTGTGTGTGGCATGTGGACTAAAATCTATTTTTTCTTATTTTCTTAGGTATTTTCCAGCCACATGTACGTCACCTACTTGTTCTGGCCACTCCTGTGGATATAGTGATTCTAGGACTTAGCTATGCTAACATACAAGCAGGTAATATTCTCAATTTTCCTAGTGGGAAATATAAATTACTGGGATAATATTCTTAGTTGGATGTTACCTACTACACAACTGGTCATTTAATTATAATAAAACCTACAAACCTGCGTGCCAGTCTCCTCTGATGTTTCTCAGGCATCCCACAACCAGGCTGAAACTATACCCTTTTCTATAATTCACAAGATTCCGTATTTGTAAGATTCCAGAAATTCAGAAAAGCCTCCTTGTGGTGTTACTTGCCCTGTAATTCTTTTGAAGGTGCTTCTGTTAGCTTACCCTTCACACTTCACTTCATTAATGGGAATGGGAGGAGGATGTGTGTGTGAGATGTTAGTTGTTAATACTTCTTAGTGGCTAGTATTGATCTCTGTGGTGTTTGATTTAAAACATAAAAAACTAGAACCCAATACTATGACTATTTGCAGCATGAAATACATAGAGAACCTAATGGAGTGTTTTGAGAAATTCTGAGTGGTCCCAGGGACACTTAATTTTTTTCATCCTATTATGACGCCTTGCTTTGGTAGAAAAACCAAGAAGTCTTTATGTTTAGATCTGTCAGGTAACAGTTGCCATAAACTACATTAAAATACAGCACGTGTTACATTTTCCTTCTCTTGAAAGTTTGTAAACCAAATTGGCTGTGAGAAAAGAAAGTCTGTCAATTCAGTTTTGAAAGAATAACCATTCTGGTACATATTAGCTGAATGAGCTACAAACTCTTGGTGTATTTTTTTTCTTTTTTCTTTTTTTCTTTTTAAATAGATCTCGATGTAGAAGCATAGCAATGAAATGAGCTAACCCAAGGATATGAAAACATTTTTCTCTTCATTGTAGGTACGGGAGTCCTCAATGACAGTATGTCTGGTGGAATGCAGTTGCTACCAGATCCTCTCTATTCACTCCCTACTGATAACACCTACATTCTGACAATAACTTCCACTGACAATGGGCGTATCTTTTTAGCTGGAAAGGATGGCTGTTTATATGAAGTTGCTTACCAGGTGAATATAGTCTTTTTTTTTTTTTTTGGTTGTAGGATTAAAGTACTTGAAAATTTAAATTTGATCTCAGTTCTTCTGTTGTATTTCTACAATTTCCTTTCATGCTTTAATTTGAGTGACAGCTTTGGGCTCTTAATACAGAAATGCTATCAGTCTAGAGTCCTGGCAGATGAGAAACTACTAATTTATATGAGGAAAAAGCAAATTATGCTTAATCAGAAAAGGGCACATATGGGATGAGAAATCTTCTGTGACATCTTCGTAAGGAAGCTGCTGTTTCCACTCCCTTATCTTACTCAGCCAAAACTACTTTGACTGTGCATTAGCTGTTCTGATTAACAGAAACTGATAAAGACAGAAATTGGCTTGGATGGGGCTTAATCTTTTGTCATAACTTCAATTTCAGTTTAGTGAATTGTTCTTGGACCCAGTCTCATTGTCTCTTAGTAGGACACTATGTAGTTAAGCCTTGTAAAATTAGTGTTTTAATTGTAATAAGCAGACAACTATGAATTATTTGCATTGTCAGCCCTTCAAGGCTCATTGTGCTAGGCATTTTAAGAGACAATCTTTGTTCCAAAGATGTTTCAGTCTTAGTTTTAATATGAGACCTAACAGGCGTATGGAGCGATCTAATCTGCATGTACTGTATAATCTTCAGGTAACATTTTCCAAAACCCCCAGCAGGTTGGATGTGATTTCCAGTAAAATTAATCAGAATTGGGTTATTAAGACCTTGACGTGGCTTTCAAAATTTTAACTATAGAGCACTTTTGTTGTCAGTGGTCAATGGAGACAAGTGTGGGAATATCAATGAAATAGAAATCAGTAAATGAAAATCCAAATAGATCTATTTAATGAGGAATAAGAGTTAATCATAGTATCCTAGCGCTTAGGGTCAGAAGGGACCTAAACAGATCATCAGGTCCAACCCTCTGCCCCGGGCAGGAACGGGTGCTGGGGTCATATCACCCCAGCCAAATATCCATCTAGCCTCCTCTTGAAGACCCCCAAGGTAGGAGAGAGTACCACCTCACTTGGGAGCCCATTCCAGAGCCTGACAGCCCTAACTATAAAGTAATGACTCCTGATGTTCAGCCTGAACCTTCTCTCTAACAATTTGTGGCCGTTATTCCTAGTAACCCCGGGTGGTGCCCGGGGGAACAGAGCCTACCCCAATTCCCGCTGGTCCCCCCTGGCCACCAGATCCCCTCTCAGCCTCCTCTTGTGGAGGCTGAATAGATTCAGGCCCTTTAACCTCTTTTCATAGAGCCTGCCCCGCTGCCCCTTGACCATGCGAGTGGCCCTCCTCTGGACCTTCTCAAGGTGAGCCACATCCCTCTTGAAGTGTGGCGCCCAGAACTGGACGCAGTACTCCAACTGTGGCCTGACCAATACCGCATAGAAGGGAAGAATCACCTCCCTGAACCTGCTTGTGATGCATCTGTAGATGCACACAGTGCAGCTAGCCTTACTGACTGCTTCCTTGCATTGGCGGCTCATGTTTATCCTGGAGTCAACAATGACTTATATTTACGATCAGGTCACAAAGTCCCTGAATGAGGGTATCAGGGTGGATGACGTCTTCCTGGACTTTAAGAAGGCCATTAACACAGTTTCCCACCACATTCTCTTAAAAAAAACTAATATTAATATAATACTAAACAGATGTCTAGCAATATGAGCTATTTTAATAGCACCGAAAAATGGAAGGTTCTCCACCTTGGGAGGAAAAACCTGCAGCATGTCTATAGGTTCGGCAGGGCTACGCTGACTAGCTCTACGGACAAGAGCGACTTGGGGGTCAGGATTGACCACAAGATGAACATGAGCCTGCAACGTAATGCTGCAGCCAGTAAAGCAAGCAAAACACTGGCTTACATCTGTAGATGTTTCTCGAACAAATCCTGGGACGTCATTTTCCCGTTGTTTGGGCTCCACAATTCAAAAAGGATGTGGAGAAGCTTGAGAGTCCAGAGGAGAGCCACGCGCATGATCAGAGGTCAGGAAAACAGACCTTATGACGAGAGGCTGAGAGCCAAGGGACTTTTCAGCCTGGAAAAGTGCAGGCTCAGGGGCAACCTGATGGCCACCTATAAGTTTATAAGGGGTATTCACCAGGACCTGGGGGAATGTTTGTTCACCAGAGCGCCCCAAGGGATGATGAGGTTAAACGGTTACAAACTATTGCAAGACCTATTCAGGCTGGACATGAGGAAGAATTTCTTTAATGTCTGAGCCCCCAAGGTATGGAATAGCCTGCCATCGGAGGTGGTTCAAGCACCTACATTGAACACCTTCAAGAGTAAATTGGATGGTTATCTTGCTGGGATCCTATGACCCCAGCTGACTTCCTGCCCCTGGGGCAGGGGGCTGGACTTGATCTTCCGAGGTCCCTTCCTGCCCTAATAACTATGAAATCTATGAAATAAGTGTTTCTCTGTGGATGTTTCTGTTACCAAAATAGTCATTACAGAAGGGGAAAAGAGAGTAATTATAACAATGAATTTTAATCATCAAAATTGCATCTTTCCCAGAAGACCATGATATAGCTATAAAGATTCCTTAGTAGTCAATATTTTAAACACAGTTTCTAAGTGATAGCCCTTTGAAACTAATGGAAATATTTTTTAGTATATAATTTTCACTCCTTTTGTTTTTCTTTTTTGTTTTCATTTCAATAATAAAAGGTTAGTTTCGGAAATATTTCTTACCAGTTTTACTATTTCTTATACACTAGCATTCAAATGGTATAGTAATATGTGAATTGAAAAACCTTCAGGGAAATATATAGAAACTGTTGACAGTAGCCCACTGGAAAGAAATCAATGGAAATATTTCTATTAGTAACTTTGCAAAAGCTTTATTTATAAATCTGTATCTAAAATGCTTTATTTATAAAGAACCAGAATTGTTCTCTTGAAATTTGCTTTGCGTACTTCTAATCACAACAATTTAAGGTCTGTAAATCTTCCCTTGAACTGGGGATTGCAGCTAAGTGTTTACAAAGCATCTGGTTTATGATCCCAATTGTCAGTGTCAAATTGTTGTCCCTTTTATTTTTGTTTAATGTTTTCAGCATTCTTTTTCTGAAAATATTCATCAATCACAAAGTGAATAAAACAAATGCTTTTCACATAAGCGTACACCACAAAACCAGAATAGGGCATGTGGGGCACAGTAAATGTGCTTAATATTTCTTTTTTAAGGGTGTGAACCTCTAACACGAAGCATATATTTTTTAAATCTTAACTTGATAGTTGTGCCATTATGTGCAAATGGATTGTCATCATGTGTTTAAAACAGACTTGCTCTGAATTGTCGAGACCGAAAAGATGGTAAAAGAAGTCATAAAGTTTTATAAATGAGACCTAGCATCTCATGACTTCTAAAGCATAGAAATGTTAAAATGTCTCACCTTGTCTGAAATAAAAAGCTTGCAATTTTGTAAATAAGATGTAATGAAGCATTGTATGAGAAGATTTCTTATCTTCTCTGAATCGTTTTTCAGCTTTGTGCTTGGATGGTTCCAGTTCTTTGTTTATTAGATCAAGCTTACTTTCCATCAAGATTACTACCATTGTTTCCTCACCCTTTAGTCTTCTGATCCTTCCAGTACCTGTATTGATTGTTTTGCAAGTTTAGTGCCTCTATGTGATGTTGTTTGCATTAAGTACGTACCAAATTTTGATCAAAATCCTCATGCTCAATGTACATTTCAACCTACTTGGAATAGTTCAGTAGAAGTAAAGAGACAGCTTGGGCCAGCTCTTCCACAGGAATATGTTGTAGTCAGTGAAGCTGTGACGGTTTATACCAGCAAAGAAGCTTGTTCAGAGTTTAAGAGGGTATCCTTAACAAGCTTGAAGCATCCTTTCTTGCTCTTTCTTTTTTTTTTTTTTTTTAATCTGTGAGGAGGCCCATGGTACCCAACTTTGTTTTAAGAATTTCTAGGTTCCACTTCTTTCTTAGTCACGGTTAAATGATGCAAGTACCAGGGAATCAAAGGTGTCAGAGTTGGATATTTTCATTTAAGAAAACTTTTAGATCATTTTTTTTTAATTTGTTCCATCATCCTCATTTTGAAGATTTTTCTGTTTTGTGGGTTTTTTCCTTTGCCACTTTGACGACAACATTCTGGTGTTCTTGTGTTCATATACGTCATCAATAACATTTAATATAAAATATATTTTTTTTCCCTGTAGCATGCTAGACTTTAGTAGGTGACTTTTTTTTTTGTTGTGTGACCGAACAACCTTCTTTGTTTAGCATTGGTTCTTTTAGTTCTTTAACACTTTATTTGTTTGTAATTGTAGGCTGAGGCTGGCTGGTTTAGTCAACGGTGTAGGAAGATCAATCATTCAAAGAGCTCCCTCTCTTTTCTTATTCCTTCATTGCTGCAGTTCACATTCTCAGAAGATGGTAGGTGATAAAATATGAACAGCTTGAAAATTAATGCAGATGTTTAAAATACTGTATTTACATGATTCTAAGACAAGGTGGGAGTTTCTCCATTTAGCATGGTGGGGGGAAGTACTTCATCTTAGAATCAAGTACAGTGGTGGAAGGAGACAGGGGGCAGACAGGCAGCTGCTGTGGCTCAGACTTCAGCCCCTACCCGGGGTTGGGGGTCATAGCCTCAGCTGCTGCCTGTCCCCCCCTCCACTGCTGCCTCTGCATGCCACCATCTACCCTCTACAGCCTTGTCCCCACACCATCATGTTCCCCCCAGCCCATGCAGTTTCTGCTTCCCCGCCTGTCCCCTTTCCTTCCTACCCACCCCCTTTCCCTCACTCTGCACAGCAGGCTCTGTCCATGTTGCAGTCTGGGGCATTGCTCTGTGCCCCAGGCTGCAGGATGGATGGTGCCTGTGGGAGCAGAGCAAGGGTAGATAACAGGGCAAAGTAGAGAGCAGAGACTGGTGAGTGGGAAGAGGGAGGAGAACCAAGGCCGGGGAGGGAAAGTAGAAAGGAAAGAGGGGCCCAAGGCTTCTGTGGGGGACAGGCACAAGCAGGGGGCAAGTTGCTTGACCACCCAACATATTCTCTGCATTGCCTGCCTCCCCTCAGCAGTCAGGAGAATGAATTAAAGATGATCCTCCAATAATTAGATTCTATAAATTGGAAATTATAACATTTATACATTTTCTATGTATAGAATCTAGTTATTGGGGGGGCGCTTTTAATTCAGAGTAATCTTAGATCATGTAAATACAGTAATAACCAACCAATATTTTAGTACTTGGGTGCATTTACTTAAATTTAATGGAATTTGCAACTGTTAAGCAATTCTGAAAATCAGGTTGTTTGTTTGGATGCCTAAATGCGGATTTTGGTGTCGAGTATGAAAAAGTTTGGCTTCTGTGATTAATGTGTCTGATTTATAGTACATCATTAGGAAGTTATATGCTGGGCTGATTTCCTCACCTTCCCCCTTTTAGTCCCATTTCTTTGTATAGCATATTTTAACTTGAGATTATTATACAAATATTTAAAATGCTTGTTTTGAGATGAATTGAACAATGGTAATTTTCATTTTACTCTGTTCTAGTAAGGTCTTTTTTATGTTGCTGAGCATGGACCCACTGTAAATGAGTTGGCCAGCTCTAATAGGATCATCTGACAAAGTGTGCTGGTGCCTACAAAAACTTAAATCTGCCTCTGCTGCTTAATCTCTAAGGTGCCACCTGATCCTAACATCTGCTTGACCTCAGGCTAACACAGCTAACCATCTCTACGCTCTGAAGAGTAATTCAGTCAAAATGCAGATCTGTCCATGTAAATCTTTAGTGCAGTAAAGGGTCTGTCTGAAGTAGTTTACAGGAAGTCTAGTCATAATTTCCATGTTCTTCCTTTTGCAGATCCCATAGTTCAAATTGCTATTGACAACTCTCGAAACATCTTATACACCCGTTCAGAAAAAGGAGTAATACAGGTAGGAGGGCTTGTCCTCTTTGGAATCTCTTATTGGCGATGTAATTTTTATTGTCCCCATGTGAAAAATGTGATACTTACCCGAAGCCAAGAAGACTTCTAATTCAAGCCAACACCCCCAATTTGTTATATTTGTTATAATTTTCAATGTAAATAATTTAATTGTTGGAGGATTGTCTTAAATGTGTGTTGCCACTGCCCCTCCACTACTGCTGTGGGGAAAGCAGCAGCTGGGGTACAAGTGGTGGGGAAAGCATTGTGGGGAGTAAACAGCCTGACCCCACCATTTGCTCCCTCCACTACTTGCCCCCCACCTGCCTCCCTTTGCCGCTGTCCCTGGCTGATCTGAGTGCAGGGGGAGCCCCAGATCTGCTCCTGTCTTGCTCCTCCCCTGTTACCACAAGGAGCAGCTGTGTGGGGAGCTTGACTCAGCTGGATACAGCTGTAGGAGGGTGCAGGGTTCCTCCTTCCACCACCTACTCTCTGCCTGCATCCTCTTCCCTGCCCTATCTTCTCTGCTGGCTAGGAGCATGGACTGGAAGGAGGCACCTCTGTGCTGCCACTTTCCCCAGCCAAGTCAGGCTTCCCACATAGCTGCCCCCTGCAGCGTGGAGTAGGAGCAGGTCAGAGGTGGCTCTGGGGCTCCCCTGTGCCTGTATCTGCTGGGGGCATCAGCAGTGATAGCAGCACACAGGTTCCCCCTTCCAGCACCTGCTTCCAGCTAGCAGGGCAGGTGGAGGGGATGGAAAGGGAGCAGGGGCTGAAAGAGCAGGTCAGGAGCAGCTCTGGGCTTCCCCCTGCACCTGGATCAGCTGGGGACATTGCCGTTCTGCATGGCTCTTGGCTGTAGCAGTCCCATACTCGATTCTAAGACAAGGCTTTGTTTCCCCCATGTTGAGTGAAAGAAAACCTCATCTTGGAACAGAGTAAATCCAGTGTGTATATATATGAGGATTCTCCATATACCTCAGGATTACTGAAAGGAACATTTCCTACATCTCTCTCAATGATAATATATATATTCTGTCCTTTCTGTTGAGGACAGAGGAAGGCTGTTATCTGGAGCTGCTGATGTATGGGAACCTGAAGCTTTCAGAGAACTGAAATAAGTCTACTGTGTGGTGGGGCAAAGTTATGTGAATTGATTAAATTATGAAACCTCTAAACAGTTTTATGAAATTACAGGTTTATGATTTGGGCCAAGATGGTCAAGGAATGGCACGAGTTGCTTCTGTTTCTCAGAATGCTGTTGTTTCTGCTGCTGGAAATATAGCCAGGTAATATGAAGACTATGATATGGAATGGTTCCTGGGAGGTGATGGGTTTTCTGTGCATATTATGGAACATTTTAATAGTGTTGTTTGTTTACTTGTTTGAATTACTTATTGCATGGTATCAGTTACAAGAAACTTTTTTTTTAAGGACTATAGATCGTTCTGTTTTCAAGCCTATTGTTCAAATAGCAGTGATAGAAAATTCGGAATCCATAGATTGTCAGCTGTTGGCAATCACACATGCAGGTAAGAAATTATTACTGTTAATATTAATTATCATTAAGTATTAATAATCTCTCTATTGATAATATTACCGCTATGCTAAGAAAACTGACAAATGCATGTTTTGCAAGGCTATCTATCTCAACAAAAATGGGTGAGAGCATTTAAATAACAACAGTCCTAACAACATGATCTTATGTTTTTTCTATCATTTTATTTATTTAGAGTACTCAGGCACCTTATAAAGATTGTCATCTTCACATAAATATTACCTCTATTTTACAGGTAAGGCTAATAGTAAGGTGCCAGAAGTTACAGGGAGTTAATGACAGACCACAATTAGCATCATTTGGCCTGGAAAGTCAGTTCATTTCATGAAATAATGTCATAAGGGTTGCACAGAATTTCTTGCAAGTCTCAGAATTAAGCCTCCCAGGTTTAGTTGACTAACCTATAATCATTCACACCAATCCATTCAGATTCTTTTTCTGTCTTGTACAGGTGTACGACTGTATTTTAGTACATCCCCATTTAAGCATCCGGCAGCAAGGCCCTCCATGTTAACATTGGTTCACGTCCGCTTGCCTCCAGGATTTTCAGCTTCTTCAAATGTGGAGAAGCCATCCAAAGTGCACAGAGCTCTTTACAGCAAGGGTAAGCAATGGAGTACAGTTTAAATGAGATCCATTCTTGAAGGCCTTTATAACTAGTAAAGCTACTGTAACTGCTGCTTACAGCAGGCAGCTTGAGAGGATGGAAATGTTAAGGCCTATGAGTGTAATGTCCCTTCTGCCCACACAAATATACAAAAGCAAAAACAGGTTTTACTTTTCAGCAAATCTGAGTCTATCAACAGGTAGAAGAGGTATCCCAACAGACAGAAGAGGTATCCTAGATTAGACTTTCCATGAGGCTATCAGTAGCAATCCTATCTGGTTCACAGAGCAGTAGACTCATAGATGCTAGGGTCGGAAGGCCCTTACCATGCAAGTGGCCCTCCTCTGGACCCTCTCAAGTCTATCAATATCCTTCTTGAAGTACGGCACCCAAAACTGAATGCAATACTCAACTGCGGTCTGACCAGTGCCACATAGAGGGGAAGTATCACCTCTTTGGTTCTATTTGCCATGCATCTGCTGATGCGTGATAAAGCGCGGTTAGTTTTGCTGATGATTTCATCACACTGACAACTCATGTTCATCTTGGAGTTCACTGTGACTCCAAGATCCCTTTCCACTTCTGTGCTGCTGAGAGGGTCATTTCCCAGCCAGCAGGTGTGCTGGATATTTTTACGCCCTAGGTGCAGCACTCTGCATTTGTCCTTGTTGTACTGCATCCCTTTGGGTACTGTCCACTTTTCTAACCTGTCCAGGTCTGCCTGCAATCATTCCCTACCTCCAGAGTGTACACTTCACCCCACAATTTAGTACCGTCAGCAAACTTGGACAAAGTATACTTCACACTCACATCCAAGTCACTGATGAAGATATTGAAGAGAACAGGTCCAAGGACCGAACCCTACAGGACCACACTACCCACATCCTTCCAGGTCAATACGGACCTGTCTACTACCACTCTGTGGGTGCGACCGCTAAGCCAATTTGCCACCCACCGGACTGTGTAAACATCTCTGTCACAGATGGTCCCCAAAATGATTTCAACGAAAATTTAGTCTCATTTTCTTTTTTTTTTTATATTATAGTTAACTTTTTTTCAGTTTAAGGCTTTACTCCATAGTTTGTGGTTTTAGGGCCACGTCAACGTACATGATAGTGAAATGTAGTTAGCCATGGTAGTCTGAAGTCAAGTAGAAGACAGGGTAGATTTACACCTTATAGACTAACCAAAGCAGATAAATTTCTACATGTGTATGTATATCATAATGTTCGTCTACTTTGGTTAGTCTGTAATGTGTAAATCCACTCTGACTTACACATGTAGGTCTTCTTTTTAGGGTAAGTGAAGAGTGAAGACAAAATTGATCAGGTGTAAAATTGTATCGTTTCTGAGCCCAGATAACAAACAATTATTGTTAACCTATCATTAAAAAACATAAATGCAGGTGCATATGGATAGACCTGTGGATATTGTCTGAAAATTATACAGGCAGTCCTCGAACTTACGACACAATTGGTTCCTGAAAACTGTGTCTTAAGTCAAAAAGTTGTAACTCTGAACCAATTTTCCCATAGGAAACAATGTTATAAATTTGGGATTGGTTCCTGAACCAAGGCCCGATACCCTATTTTCACCAAAAATAACCCAGAATTTTGTATTTAATCAATTATAGATGAGTAATATAGCTACATTAATGTATTTATATTGTAAATAGCAATCATATTGATTTGGAAGGACTTCTTTGAGGTGACTTTGCTGGACTTTTTGAAGGGTTGTTGGCTGGAGTCTTCTCAGAAGTCTTGGCTGCAGGTTTTTCTGGAGTCTTGTCTGCTTTCTTAAAGAAAGTGTCCAAGGAAGTTTGGACAGATGTTCTCCAGGGAGATCGGCAACACAGCGAACTTGTTTGCTCGCGTAGCGTGGCGTGGCATGGCATGGGATCAAGCATTGTAAAGTCAAAACTGATGTCAGAAAGTTGAAACAAGGTGTCAATTTATAAACCTTGTAAGTGTGAAGTGTTGTAACTCGAAACGTTGTAAGTCAAGGACTGCCTGTACATGTAAATTAGCTGTGGCATGATTCCTGATGAGCTTCCTGATGAGGAAGGGCCTTGGTGTTGTGGAAGTGCACCCATCCTGCAAGCACATCAGAGAAATACATATATTGTTTTATCAACTATCTCCTCCTTGATAATTAAAAATTACCTTTGTTATCACCCTCTAAATGCATCAATCCACATTCTTGACATTATCCTTGTGATGGAATGAGTCTGTTTTAAGGAACAGCTTTCAATATTCATCACGTTGACTTTATAACTAGTGCATATATTTATAGTGCATGTCAAAATATAGTACAAAAAGGATATGAGAAGCTGCTTAATCAAAAGAACAGTGACATTAAATATAAGTCAAAATGATGACCCCAAGATATTTAAGTTTATAAACTCAATAGGTTATTCCTTCTTATGATGTTGTTCACATTGTAAGATTAATAAAGGAAGCTTTAGAAGAGACTTATTTTGGACATACACTATTGTTAAAACTATTTTTATTTGATATAAAGACCCTACTGGAAGCAGAAACTTACATTGTACCATTTTCTCAGGTGTCTTACTGATGGCAGCTTCTGAAAATGAGGATAATGATATCTTGTGGTGCATCAATCATGATTCTTTCCCTTTTCAAAAAGCTATGATGGAAACGCAGGTAGGAAGCACTGTATTTTAAATTATGTGATGGGTTTTTTTTGATGGAATACAGTTTAAATTATTAATTAAATATTTAGGCGCCAAGATAATTTTTAAGTTCATTTCTGGAAGAACATAGCTTAAGCAAAATTCCTGTGATTGTTTATTGAGTAAATATTTATTAAGCTACCAAACAATATAGTAATTTTGGTAGGTATTTCTGGCAGTTGGACCTGCTGCTTTAGTGATATCTGCCAAGCTGGAGCTCAGCTAGATGCAAATAAGAGTTGATTGAATCACCTTGGCCATTAGAAATCTTTGAAAATTTTCTCTGGTTCATATTCCAGTGGTGCCTGCAATGTGCTGGGCATACTTCACAAACACAGCAAGCCACAGTTCCTGTTACAAAGTGTTTTTAATCTAAGAGGAGCAACTGTGGAAGGGTGGGGCAGAGGGTTTAGTCAAAACAAGGATAAACCATACCTTGCAAACACACATCAGCTGTCTGAGGTGTCCACTCAGCCTGCTGTTATTTGGCCAATTTCTTATTTGTGTGCCAGAAAAAGTGTGTCTTTAGGATGGCTTTAAAGGAGGGAGTTGCTTTATAGGATCAGTTCAGATAGGCTGTTCCACGCAATGCTCAGCATTGGGAAGATTTCTCGATTACTGTTGAAGCGGACAAGTAAAAATATTACCCAAAGGTAATATTGACAAAACAAAATCAGGGACAAGGTGAGCAAGATAAGACCAAAAAGAAAACTAGAAAGTGGTTAACTTCGAAGTCTTATGTAAAGTCAGGTTTGGGCTGATTTTTTTTCAGTTGGTTTTACAAGTGTTGTAAAGATATCTTGCCCCTCTTCCTTTTCTCCTAAAGATCTTTTTACAGTAGAAGCATCAGGTCCTTGTTACCCTCTGCTTACAACAACTTTTTGGCCAGCTTGGTGCAGGGGACTGGTGTGTCATGCAAACTTGTACCTGAACTGCAGTTCTCCCCTTATTTCTCCTTCTTGAAACATTGGGTATAAACAGATGTCTCCAAATGAAGCAAATCAGCTGTGGCAGGATGTGTCCTCCCAAAGCAGACCCATTTCATTGGGCAAAACACACATCACCCGTTGTCCTTCATTGGGCAGGGGCCCAATCCTGCAGGGGCATGCTTCGGAGATTACCCGGAGTGTGTCTTTGTAAGTGGGAAAACATAGTTTTCCCCACTTAAAGGTGTGCTTCAAGGAATCTCTGAGGCATATCTTTGTAAGTGGGGAAAGCAGGATTCCTCTTGTCACTTTCCTTGTGTCTGTTTCTTCTCTGCAATGTGTAAAATTCATGATTACATAGCTTCTGTGGAGGTGCTCTGTGGTTTGGTCATTTAGAACAGTGATTCTCAACCTTTTTTGTACCAGGACCCATTTGTAAACATCAGTGGTCAGTCCTGACCCACAGCCCCTGGCCTTGCTGATGCCCCACAGTCCCCTGCCACTCTGGGCCATGCTGGTGCCCATCCCTCCCAACCCACCGCCCTCTGCCCCCTCTAGCCCAGCCAGAGGGGGCCCCCAACTGCTCCTATCCCGCTTAGGCTGGAGCACGGTGGCTGCAGTGGCTGTGGCTCATGCGGGCAGCAGTGAAGCGAGTCCAGCCCCAGCACAGGCTGGAGGGAGAAGGAGGGGAGGCCTGTGGCACCTCCCTGCCCTGGGCTGGAGCTCCTGCTCCGTGCCAGGCATCCTGGTCATGACCCCATCCTCCCCACAAGCATCGCCCCTGGCGCCTCTCCCCTGCGAGTACGTTCACCAGCCCCAGTGCTGCTGGCCCAGCCATGCAGCTCCCTGCTACCTCCTTTCCCCACTGGAGGGACAGGCACCTTCCCCCTGCATCCCATCCCCTGATGTAGCCTCGGTGCCTTACCACCTTCCCCCAGTGCTGGCAGGCACCCCCACCTCTTCTCCCCCCTCCAGTACACACACCTGGACAGTCCCCAAGCAAGCCCTGGACCTCCAGCCCCCACTCTGCATACACTTGCCTGCATCCAGCTGCTGGGGCTGCTCCCACGCCCCTGTTTGGCTGCATACCAGCCGTATGCATGTGCGCGTGCAGACACACATATGACCATTTCCCCAAGTAGCTCCTTGCAGGCTGGAAGGCTGCCAGCCTGCAAAGGAAATCCCATGCTTTTCCTGCCTCTTTCTGGGACTTGCTTGCTACCATTTCAAATATTCTTGCAACTCACTTTTGTGTCGTGACTCATGGTTTGAGAAGTACTGTTTTAGCAGAGCCTCATTATCTAGCTGTGGTATATGGGGAGAGCTGAGAGCAGACTACTCATCTTGGTGTAGGGAGTTACTGGAGTAGCTGGTCTCATGCCCAGGTATTGGTAGAATCATGTTAAAACAGTGAAGGTGTAGCTTGGAAACCAGAAAATTACAAATTGGTTTAAGAGTTATGAACTAAAACAAACGTAGACTTCATTGCATCCTATTTATCAAACGCATTGGCCTGAATTATATTTAAACTACAGTTGCTCTATGACTGGACATTTTAAAAATATTTGTGGTTTGATAGTAGCATTTGGGGGTGGGGGTTTTAAACTGTTCATAAGCATTTAGATTCTGGTACTGTTAGAGAACTTACCTATTACCATATCTTACTTGCATACCAAATGCACCTTTTTCCTGAAGATTAGCCCTCCAAAATTCAAGCACAGGTCTTAAGTAAAGATAGTGATGTCCATGATGAAAAGGGGGCACTGGAATAGCTGCTGGGAACTGGCTTCACACTTGGCTTCCAGCCTCACAGAGGAAGAGCAGAATTTAGCCACTTACCCTCTTACTGCAGCTAGAGGTTTAACCCTTTCAAAGCTGCCGAATTGGCTTTTTAGCCAGAAGCTACTGCCAATTCAGCAGTAGCTGTGTGGGGGTTAAACTTCTAGGTATGGAGCTGCAGAGAGGGTGAGTGACGTGCAAGGGTGGGCTCTGCCCATCCTCCCTGTGGCCAGCATTCAGCTATGGTGAGCCCATGTTGTGGCAGGTAAAATTGTGAAAAAACTTCATATTGCCTTCCTTAAACAAGGTGCATGTCTTTCGGGGGGAAGGGGTGCTATTTGAGTAAATGTGATAGTTATTTGTATTTTACTAGCATCTGGAGACCCTAATCAATTTGTATTTATAAATACTGAACAGACATTCCCTGCCCTAAGAGCAATTTGCTCTTACATTAAATTTTAGGCAACTGTTTATTTTAGAGAATTCTAGTTGTTCAATTTCTGTCCCATGTGGTTTTAAATGATTTGTAAGATATTACCGTAGATATACAAAATGCATTCTGTATCAGACTTCTGATCAAGTTCATCTCTCATTCAGATGACCACGCGCGTTGATGGGCATTCGTGGGCGCTTTCTTCCATCGATGAGTTTAAGGTTCAAAAGATTATAACACCACTAAATAAGGACATTATTCCCATAACTGATTCACCTGTTGTTGTACAACAGCATATGCTGCCACCAAAGAAATTTGTCCTGCTGTCAGCCCAGGTGTGTATTACAGTGTTTGGAAATTAGAAAAGAAACATAAATATAAAGTTTAATGAGCAGCCCAGTCCTACTAATGGCTAGTCATGTGAGTAATTGTGTAGGATTGTGACCAATAGTGAAGGTGGGGTGAAGGGAACAATGTTGGGAGCCATTTGCCAATTCTGTTAATGGACTCGGTGTTCTAGGGCCAGATTGTCTTGAGAAGCTGGTCCCATCACAACACCACTTACGTAGAGAATGTACAGATACATGCTTTGCACGTGCTATACAAATGCTGCAGAATTTTAAGGACTGGGCTATTATAATTCAGGGCTTGCAGCAGCTAGTTTAAGTAAGTGTAGCTGCACTAAAAACAAAGCTTGAGCTGCACAGGGCAGTCTGATTAGCAGGTGAAAATTCTGCTAACCAAGACTTTAGCTTGTAGCTGTCCTGTGATATGCATTTCTACATGACAGCTTTTGCAGAACCCTCCAGCCCATAGAATACTAGGGTTGGAAGGGACCTCATCAGGTCATCTAGTCGAACTGCCTGCTCAAAGCAGGACCATCCAACTATATCATCCCAGCCAAGGCTTTATCTAGCTGGATCTTAAAAACCTCTACGAATGCAGATTCCAGAGCCTTTCTGGATAACCTGTTCCAGTGCTTTACTACCCTCTAGGGAGAAAGTGTTTTTTAATATCTAATCTTAACATCCCTTGCTGCAACTTGAGACCATTGCTCTTTGTTCTGTCATCTGCCACCACTGAGAACAGTCTAGCTCCATCCTCTTCGGAACCACCCTTCAGGTAGTTGAAAGCTGCTATTAAATCCCCCCTCAGTCTTTTCTTCTCTAGACTAAATAAGCCCAGTTCCCTCAGCCTCTCCTCAGAAGTTGCATGCCCCAGCCCTCTCGCCATTATCGTTACCCTCCACTGGACTATCTCCAATTGGCCCACGTCCTTTCTATAGTGCTAGGCCCAAAACTGAACACGGTACTCCAGATGTGGCCTCACCATGGCCGAGTAGAGGGGGAGAATCACTTTCCTTGCTCCGCTGGCAGTGCTCCTACTAATGCAGTTCAGTATGCCATTAGCCTTCGTGGCAACATGGACACACTGTTGGCTTGTATTCAGGTTATTGTCCACTGTAACTCCCAGGTCCTTTTCTGCAAACCTGCTGCCCAGCCAGTCAGTCCTCAGCCTGTACTGGTACGTGGGATTCTTCCATCTGAAGTGCAGGACTTTGCACTTGTCTTTACTGAATTTTATGAAATGTTGTTTGATTCAATCCTACAATTTGTCTAGGTTTGTCTAAATCCTAGCCATATTCAGTGCATCTACTTCTTCCCCCAGTTTGGTGTCATCTGCAAATTTGCTGAGGGTGCACTTCATCCCATCTTCCAGATTTGTTAATGAAGACATTGAACAAAGCTGGCCACAGGACTGGTCCCTAGGGCATTCTGCTTGATACTGGCTGCCAACTAGACATAGAGCCATTGATTACTACCTTTCAAGCTTGACCATTCAGCCAATTTTCTATCCACCTTACAGTCCATTCATCCAACCCGTACTTCCTTAGCTTGCTGGCAAGAATGTTGTGGTAGACTATATCAAAAGCCTTGCTAAAGTCAAGCTATAACACATCCCCTGGTCTCCCAGTATCCATGAAGCCAGTCATTTCATCATAGAAGGCAATCAGGTTGGTCAGGCATGACTTACCCCTAGTTAATCCATGCTGACTGTTCCTAATCACCTTCTTCTCCAAGAGCTTAGAAATGGATTCTTTGAGGATCTTCTCCATGATTTTTCCAGGGACTGAGGTGAGGCTGATTGGTCTATAGTTCCCCCGATCTTCCTCCTTCCCTTTCTTAAAGATAGGAACAATATTTGCCCTTTTCCAGTCATCCAGGAACTCCCAATTGCCACAAATTTTCAAAGATAATGGCCTGTGACTGCAATCACATTGGCTAACTTCCTCAGCAAATTCGGGTGCATTGTGTTCAGCCCCATGGACTTATACCCATTCAGCTTTTCCAAGTAGTCCCTAACCTGTTCTTCTGCTACTGTTGGCTGCTCACCTGCTTAAGCTGCTGTGAGATGCAGTAGGCTGTGAAGACTAAGGTAAAAAAAAGCATTGAGTACTTCAGCCTTTTCCGCATCGCTAGGTTGGTCCCTCAGTAACGGACTCACACTTTTCCTTATCTTCCTCTTGTTGCTGACATGTGTAGAAACCCTCCATGTTACCCTGCACATCCCATGCCAGCAGCTAGCTGTCCCCCATGAAAACCAGGACCTGTGATGGGGAAACTTCCGCTAACTGTTTGAAGAAAGCCTCATCCACCACTTCTTCCTTGTCCACTGGTCCACAGCAGACCGCCACCACAACATCACCCTTGTTGCTCTCCCTCTGACCCTAACGAACCCAGAGACTTTCAATGAGTCTATCTCCAGTTTCATTCTGGAACTCTGAGTATGTTCTTCTGCTTCTGAGCAGTTTACACCCATCCATGACCGTATTCCAGTCATGCGAGCTATTCCACAAATTCTCTGTTATTCCAAATATATCATAGTTCTGCGTCTGTGCAAGAACTTCCAGTTCTCCCTGTTTCCCAGGCTTCGCACGTTCATGTACAGACACCTGAGGTAACTAGCCGATTGCCCTACTTTCTCAGGGAGATTGAGAAGACCTCCCATGGTTGTTTGTTCTTTGAACCTGTGCAGCCTTATACAGGCAGGGGGAGAGAAGATTTAAGTTAAAGCACCTACTGTGCTTTAGTTCAGTCTGGAACCCATGCACTTTGCAGTGAAGTTGTAGGCAAGGTTATTTGAGCACGTATTTTCTTCCTGTGCCTTTCTTACCATTTCCCTGAAGGAAAATATCTCCTGTAATTGCTGCAGTTGACTGAGAATCCTAGAGTATCTTGGAGCAGAGATACTCAGAACTGGGACACACAGCCAAGAGCACAAGCAGTGAGGAAAGAGAGTATATTTTCACTGAAAACTGTGGCATGTAGAAGAATATCCAAGCTAGCTTTGCTAGCAGTTTAGCCTCACAACCCAGAACTCAGTGAAGCTAATATAACCCTGCTTCTTTTGAGCCACAGATTTTTGTGGGTGGATGGGACTTCAGTTATAAACAACACTCAAGTTGTACTTTGTGCTAACAGTGTAATGAATCCAAGCCCCTGGTGTGTTAAAGATGAGTGTATTGGATATCTGTCAGTTTAAAAGTAGAATATATTTTTGCTTCAGAATTGTTTTATTTTTCTCTAGGGGAGCTTTATGTTTCACAAACTCAGACCTGTAGATCAGCTACGACATCTCCTTGTTAGCAATGTCAGTGGTGATGGAGAAGAAATTGAAAGGTTTTTTAAGTTACATCAGGTAGGACTCTTTATCTTGCCATGAAAAGCAAGCATGTATTCAGTGCAAGTGTAATCACATACCTGAGTCTGTCCATGGAGTAAGTGTGGCTGTTCTTTGACTACAGGAATGTTAATTGTCATTTAACTTCAGGCCTATGAGAATAGGGAAGTAGTTGATTTGGATTCAGATTCAGCCAATTCAGAGGACAGTGATTCAATTCAGATCACTGTCCTAAATTGATTCGGCCAAATCAGCTTTGGAAGATTCGGTGCTGATTCAGAGATTCGGTGATTTGGATTGGCCGGGGGGAGGCAGGCACAGCCGAGCAGCTCCTCCAGCTGTGCCTGCCTCTCCCCAGGCGGGCGGAGCTGCGAGAGAAGCCTCCATGACTGCCCCACCTGGCCCCAGCCTCATGGCACTTTAAAAAATAAAAATAAAAAAAGAGAGCCCCATGCTTACTGGCTGCAGCAGGGGATCTGGGGCCTTCTGGCAGAGGCCCCCCTGTGCAGACCCCACTCCCCGATCACGCCCCCACCTGACCCTGGCCCCAGCATCTGGGAATCAAAAAAAGAAAAAAAAAAGCCCCGCACTCACCGCCTGTAGCAGCGGTGATTGGGGCCTCTGGGTGCTCATAGCAGAGCCCCCCCCCTGCACAGCGCAGGGCAGTGAGGGGCAGCAGGGATTGCCGCCACCTGGCACCCACACGGCAACTGCCCCATGGCACGGGCACAGCGCAGCTCCGCAGGGCACCACACACTGTGTGGGAGCTGAGGCTGAGTGATGCTGGGCTCTAGCTGACACATGGAGCTGCCCCAACTCTCAGACAGCATGCAGTGCCTGCTGAGCTGCACTGCACCTGTACCATGAGGCAGCTGCCATGCAGGTGCCAAGGTGAGTGGGGATGATCCCTGCTGCCCCCCACTGCCTCATGCTATGCCCTGAGGCTGCTGCAGAAGCTGGTGAGTTCGGGGGGAGGTTGGTTATTTTTTTCTTAAAGGGCTGGAGCTGGGGTGGGTGGGGCAGCCATGGGGAGGGGGCTAGGAGGGGAGGGGG
>NW_005843455.1:50011-62966 GCF_000455745.1 Alligator sinensis
GCTGGACCTCTCCCCTGCTGCCACTTGCCTCCTTCCACCTGGAGCAAGCCATGCCTGCATCCCACCCCCCGCCCTACATGAATCCCCACTTCCAGTTCTGCCGCACCCGCATCCCATGCCCCACCCCTGTCCCTCTCCCTGAGTAATGCACCCCCCTACCCTAGTTGGGCAACTTGTGCCAACCCCAATCCCCCCCTTCCCTCCCCCACCCCCAAAAGACTTACCAGCTGGAGGCAGCTGTCAGCTCCCTGTTTAGTCTGTGGCCAAATCTCCCAATCGACCAAATCTTTTCCGAATCGATTTGGATGTTTCAAATTGATTCAGAGCTTTTACTTGGTCTCCTGATTCAATTTGGATTCGCAGATTTGGTCCCCGAATAGGGCCAAATCTCCTCTGAATCAAATCAGCTATCAAAGCTTCGTGCAGCCCTATTTAACTTGTGTATCTAAGTGCTTGTGTAGCACTCCCTGCCATATCATCTGAGGATCTAAAAAAAATTTCCATCTTGCCAAGAGCTGGAGCTACAGTGTTTAGGCCAACCGAATGCTGCTTTGTTTGTTGAGCAAACAGGATAGAGTAATAAGAGAAGATAATTAACCATATTTATAAGGTCCAGAAATGGAAGTCTAATATTGTGTTCCCTGTGATTGTTTCCTTTAAATGACAAACATGGAACTATGACGGGAATTTGGAATGCGCTACTTAGTTTAGAAGGTTAACTAAGGAGGGAGGGGGGTATTATTATCCTAGGAGTTCAGCTTTTCAGAGAAAAACTGTTTTCTTCAGTGGCTGCAAATGCATAGAATCTACAATTTTTTTATTAGAAGGTATGTAATGAACAAGCTAGAAATAGAAATGTATGATTGTTATATTTGCACACAGACACACTTAGTCCTTAATTTGTATTTCATGGTATAACTCAGGGGTCGGCAATATTTTTGGGCAGAGTGCCGAAAACATCCGCAACCTTGACTTGTAAGGTGTTGGTAGCAGAAGGCAAGGGAGCCACAAGGGGCCTGATCCTTGTGGCAATGCAGCCCTAACCTCTTCCCCACCATCTGCCTCAAGGCCCACATGCCAAGCAAAATGCCTTCACGTGCCAGGTTCTGGCACCCATGCTAGGAGTTGCAAACTCCTGGTATAACTAATATTAAATCTTTAATGGAATTTAATGAGAATTAAGGTAAGACGTTTTAGTGATCTATTTAATCTTTTGTCTTTAACGTATATGAAGGGTAAATATTTAAATTACACAGATTTCTCTTTCTTAACAATAACCTTATAGGTTTGCATGTTCCTGCAAGCATGATCTATCTTATCCATACCTGTAAAACAATTTCCATATATTTCGCCTACCGGTACTTGTTGTTTAGGCTTGAAAGAATGAAAAATATGTGGTAAGCTTTCATGGATCACTTTACCTGCTACAGCAAGATCTCTTTTTGTGCTTGACTCTTTTCTTCTTAATTAAAAAAAACTTTCTTTCCTTGCTGTTGAGCTGAAAAGAGGCAAAAGGAGCCTTGACTATTTTGTGAGGAGGAAACATAATTTCTTAGTAATGTGGTCTAAATCATCACACTGATAGAAAGCATTATTGTCTCCAGGAAGACCAGGCCTGTGCTACTTGCCTTATTCTTGCCTGCTCTACTGCTGCTTGTGATAGAGAAGTATCTGCCTGGGCTACCCGAGCCTTTTTCCGGTGAGTTTGTCAGTTTGGGGACTGTCCTGGGTTTTCACAACAGCTGGGAAGGAATTATTTGAGTTCTTTTCTGTGCCTAAGTATTATCTTAAATTTATGTAAGCTGTTCAAGAAACTTGATAGCACATATAATTGGAACGCAACCGGTATCTGTTTACCTATGTCTTATACGCATAGGGAGTTATTTCAAAATAATTACTCCTGATCTGTTTTCTGTGTGCACAGCCTGTTTCCAAATTAGCTTAATTTTCTTCCGTAAATCCATATTCTGTCTTTAATTCTATTAATTTTCCTGTGTAGACTAGCCCCTACTTAGAAATGAGTGCTAAACATTTTTTCTCTTGATTTTTATGTTATCAACCTCTGCATGACACCCAAACATGCTGTTACCTAACGATATAGATCAAGAAATAAAACAATTTGGAACAGTTTTCTAATTCAGTTATTCTCAACCAGGATGTGATCCTTTCAGGGGTGCTACAGGGTGCCACAAAACGTTAGAGTTATGTGAGTGTGTAAACATGGTTCACAAGATAAACCAATAGATTTCCAATAGAAATCCATAGTGTCAAAACCATTCTGACCTGTTGTTGTTTTCCTGTGGTCATTGCAACAGAATAATAATTATGCCATATTTTTTTATATTAAAAAAATGAATGAAACCTAGGAACTGGCATTTTCCAGGGGGTTACTTGACTCTAAAAAAGTTGAGAACACAGCTAATTTTTGTCTGTAATAACTAATCTGTTTTTTATCTCATTAGTCACAAAATCAAATACAGAATTATTACCCCACACTGAAATGCAATCTCAAACACTTTTGCTGGAAATATGTCACTGTTTCAGTTCCAAGAAACAAAAAATGTATTTATTTCTGTTTTAGCCTACTTCTAATGAAGTAAGGCCTCAAAACTAAATGGTCTATGTATGACATGCGTAGAGATCAATTTTTGTCTACAAACTTTAGGTATGGCAGAGAAGCACAAATGCGATTTCCATCAGCTTTACCTCCTCCAAGCAACGTAGGACCTATCTTGGGCTCTCCGGTTTCTGGCAGTAAGTAGCATGCTGGTGATTTTTTTCCCCCCCTTACTGTTGATGCATTTTCACAACTCCATGCATCTTCACTTCTCTTCAGTCCTCAGTGCATAGTTTTCATTCATTGTAGTGCTTCCAGAAAATTAGAATTGGTCTCCTCCCTCACCTTTGCGCTTGCTGCTAATTAGGGTAGAGTGTGTTAAATATTGTTCATATCTGTTTATGAAAGTTTTAATGTAACCATCTATAATACTTTCATCCAAAAGGACCCTAATTTTTACCCATCCTAGCCATGTTCATGCTGTGCTCAGGGGGTCCTAATAATTGTGTCAGGGCTTACTGTGTAGTTTTGCTAAGAGGTTAAACAATGGATTTATATGGGATGATTTTAGTAGGGATGATCCTGCCTCGGGCAGGTGGTTGGACTAGATGACACCTTGAGGTTCCTCCCAGCCCTAATTTTCTATGATTCTGTGAATTACAGTGATTTAACAAGGAGCTATGATTATATTGCTAAACTAGACTTGACTTTTCTTATAGTTCTCTAAGGCAGTGGTTCTCAACCTTTTTTGTACCAGGACCCATTTGTAAACCTCAGTGGCCAGTCCTGACCCAGTAAATAGTTTAAGTAAAAAATGGCCCCCTGGCCCTGCTGGTGCCCCTCATTCCCAATCCACAGCCCCGTGCCGGCGTTGGCCCAGTCAGACTGCAGCCCCATGCCTATTGTGGGTGCACAAATTTAAAGGGACACATGCCCCCACCCCCCATAGACTTACCTGCAGGGAGCTGCGGGGCTGTGCTCCACCCTGCCTGACTGCCATGCACATGCACATGGCACCCCCTGCCTGATCACCCTCCTCCCACTCCCCCCAGCCCCAAGCAGCCCCTTGCAGGCTGAAACTCTGCCAGAATGGTCTTGTGATTGAAGCAGTTAAATGTCACACTGGAGATTCAGTTTCTGTTTCTTGCTCGGCCTTGATACTGCAATTGTTTTCCTGGGTAAATGTTTTCATCCTTTTCTGGGTACTCAATTTTAGGTGCTTTGGGTCCTGAGTCACAGAAATGCTGAACATTTGTAACTTCAACTGAAGACAATGAAAGTTCTGCTCTGAACGTAGCAAATGCCATGTAATACAATGTACTCTGAAAATTCAGGCTCTGGCCATCTTAAATTGGGTGCTCACAAATGCATGTTATTCTTGAGGTGTTGGCTTTCATGTTCACCTCATTTCTCATGTATAAAATGGGAGTGAAATCTGCTGTCTTCAGAGAGGTATTGTTGAAGGTAACATCTTTATTTTTTTTGTAAAGATACAGGTTACTACAGTGAACACACTGTGGGAGTGCACATTAGGGGCAGAATTAGAAGAACACAGGTGCTAGCAATCGCATAGAAAAGCTTACAAGGTCATTAATTCTGTATTAATTATGTAGGATGGTATGCTATAAGTAAGGTATGCAGTCTACCAAGAAAAGACAAGAATACAAAAATGCTTAGTTTCATAGTAGAAAAGTTTCTTAGTTTTCATAGTTTCTTAGTTCATAGTTGCTAGGGTCGGAAGGGACCTGAGCATATCGTCAAGTCTGACCCCCTGCCATGGGCAGGAAAGAATGCTGGGGTCAAATGACCCCAGCAAGGTGTCTATCTAGCCTCCTTTTGAAGACCCCCAGGGTAGGAGTGAGCACCACTTCCCTTGGAAGTTGGTTCCAGCTCCTAGCCGCCCTGACTGTGAAGTAGTGCCTCCTGATATGTAGCCTGAATTCACTCTGTCAACTTACGACTGTTATTCCTTGTTACTCCCAGTAGTGCTCGGGGGAACAGGGACTCTCCCATTGCCCGCTGGTCTCCCTTGAACAGTTTATAGACGGCCACCAGATCCCATCTCAGCCTTCTCTTGTGGAAGCTGAACAGGTTCAGGTCTCGTAGCTAACCATTCAGAGCGCATCATCTACCCCTTGCCCTGAATGAGTTGAGTCCTGTAGAAATAAAAGTATGTAATTAAAAACCATGTCATAATGCATTCACAGAAGGAAGCCTAGTTACGGTTACATAGGTAATCTTGAATTCTGGTGTTCCCCAAGTTGAATGTTTGAACTGGTAACGTTTAATATTTTCCTAACACATTTTTGAAAGTATAATAAATTCATATATTGTTCATTTGTTGTTTCTTTCCTAGGTTCCCCTATACCTGCCGATAGTCTATATCCAAGCTTTCTGTCAACACCAGCACAAGGTAGGTTTTTTTTAATTTTATTTTACTAGACTAGATCTTTTGGTATTTTCTCGACTTGATTTTTTTTGTTTATATCAAAAGTAGTTGAAGTCATGTGTGTGTCTTTATCCCAGGTTTGCAGCCTCCCAGTATGTCAACCCCTATGTTTGCTTCAGGGAATTCCATGTCTCAGGTTGGTGCATCTATTAGTGGTATGATGGGCCCAGAAATAGTGTTTTCTGGAAAACACAATGGCATCTGCATATACTTCGCTCGCATTATAGGGTGAGTTATTTGTGAAAGATATATTCTTTCATTTGATTACTTTCATAGTCATTACATCCATAACATGATTAATATTTGCTTTCTGATACTGGATATGTTCTAGTTAAATCACACATATTATGTGACTGATATAAGGTAAATTCCAGCATACTGGTGTAATCAGTCAGGTTTCTTATTAACCATTACAATGTGAGGCCAATCTATTGGCCTCCTTTCCTCTTCCACACTTATAGCTGTATCTTCTGTGTATGCCATCACATGAATTAGAGGGAGCAGCTAGGGTGTTGGGTTTTTCTTAATCATGCTTTCTCCCTTAAGTCCTCCATCTGTTTCCTTTGCTCCTTATATAATATCCCACCATGTTCCCTTCACAGCTCTGCTAATACATTCTATGAATAGGCAGGGCAAAAAACAATTTAGGTCTTAATTCAGCAATCGGCTGTCTGTAGAGACAACCTTACAAATGCTTTTCCTAGATTCTAACCCTGTAAGAAGCTGCATTTCCTTTACTTGAATCAGGTTCTTAGGAAACAAGTATCCCAAGCACTTCAGAGGATGATTGAATCACTAGCTGCTAGGATCCTTGGATAAAACAACATCCTTGGAGAAAATATTTTAAAATACCACGTTCGATACTAGTTTGCAGGGCGGGATCCCCTGGGGTGTCAGTGATGCCCCTGGTGGCTCCGTGACCATGCAAGCTTCGCCCTGGGGGTGACTGGCATCTTAGAACCAGAAAAGAAACAAATCATACACTAAAAGTCAAACACCTACTATAACATATTTTGATTTTATTATGAAATGTTTTTGTCATGATTAGTGTTTTCATAGTGTATATAGAGGTGATTGCATAATGACTAAGAATTTATTTTTGAGTTTTCTTTATTGGGGGGTGTATGGTGGGTGTGTGGGAGTGGGTGGGTGCATGTGTAGTGGGGTTTGTGGGTGGGTATATGGTGTGTGGAGGGTTTGTGAGGGGGTGTGGCAGTGAGGGGGGCATAGGGTATGTTGGGGGGTTGTTTATGTCTGGGGGGTTGTGTTATATCAGCAGGTGGGGGGCACTCAGGGCACTGGTGCCCGGTGGGGCATGGCTCTGGGCAAAGTTGCAAATCACAGTGAGGGGCGCAGCCTCCGCTGGGCGGTCTGTATCGCCAGCATTCACTGCCACTCACGCAGCCTGCACTTGCCAGGTAGAGGAGGGAAGCCCTGCATGCTGAAGCCAGCTGCCTTCCCTGCCAGGGCTGCGCTGCAGGGGAGGGAAGTCTCTGGCACCTTCACCTGGGGTGAGGAAGTCAGCTGGCTGTAGCTCCTGAGGCTTCTCTTTGGTGCTGCACAGCCCTGATGGGGAAAGCAGCCAGCTCCAACACGTGGGGCTTCCCTCCCATGCTGCGTGAGTGTGGTGGCTACATGTGAGTGGCAGGGAGCACAGAGGCTGTGCACCATTGGGAGAGAGTGGGGGGTCCCCATGCCCCTCCCTCACCTTCCCTCACCCCCACACACTGCCCACCCTGGCTCCACACTGCTGCCAGCCCCAGCTCCGTGCTCCCACCCAACTGCAGCTCCTCTCCCACTACTTCCCTACCTACTGCCTAGAGCCAGCAGGAGACTAGGGAAGCAGAGCAGGTCCCTGGGGGCTGCAGCAGCAGCAGCCCCACGCATAAGGTGCACAGTAACCAGGGCAAGCACTTCTCCTCATGAGTGTGGGAGTGAGGCACAATAGGGTATGTTTGTGGCTGTTTGTACATGTGGCTGCCTCACTCCCACCTTCATAGGCAAAAGGGCTGGGCAGGGCACAATTTGTTGGTGGGTGCCATGGGCCAGGTGAATGTGCTTAGTGGACCAAATCTGGCCCGCAGGCAATATTTTGCCCACCCCTGTGCTAGCACATTTGAGACCATCTATTAGAGAATATCATTACAGAATATCTGATTAGAACAGAAATAAATGGAAACTGAACTTTAATTGTCTATATGTACTTATGACACGGACAGTGGTTGCATTCTTGGGTTGGATTGAGGAAGTGAGGAGGGTCTTTATTCATAAACTCTGGCAGAATGCATTAAGAAACAGTTTAGAAAAACATTTTTTCTAAAGATACTTTTTTATTTGCCTTTTAACACAATGTTGTCTTGTTTCAGAAATATTTGGGATGGCAGTATAGTTGTGGAGAGAGTTTTCAAAAGTGGCAATCGAGAAGTTGTTGCGGTAAGTGGCTGTGGTGTTTTAAATCCTTTTTTAAAAATATTTTATTTTTCCTGAGCACTTTAACATGGTCACAGTAAACTAATAGGAAAAAAAACTGGATTCTGTTACTAATGATATGTTAAAAGGAATAGTAAATGGCTCTTGATTGTATTAAGTGTACCTAGCAGACTGGGAATGGGATGTAAAACCTTTTACCTCTAAATTAATCATTTGATTTTTACCTCAATTGGTAGCGGCAGTTATCCAATATTTTATTCAATCTATGTAAATCTCAGAGGGAAAGAAATTGGCTTTAGTCTCCTAGTGCATGTATTTGAAAAGAAACCCCGCACTGTAATTTAATGCCTCCTATTTCTCCTCTTGACAGCTGGACAGGAGAATGGTAAATGCTTCCTTGCCATTTGTCTTTTTTTTTTAACTCCTCTACTGGCCCCTCCAGCTTTAACTATAAACAAATTGGCACCTTTTCAATTTTTAGTAGCCTTTTCACCAGACTCCTGATGTAGGGCATGGGCTCCACACTGACTCAT
Organism: Alligator sinensis; assembly: GCF_000455745.1. Lineage (NCBI taxonomy): Eukaryota > Metazoa > Chordata > Crocodylia > Alligatoridae > Alligator > Alligator sinensis. The sequence continues at coordinate 57,981 of NW_005843455.1, forward strand.
TTCATTGGCTTGCACTTGCTGTTAATCATAATAAAAATATTTTTTCTGAGTGCTGGATTGTACCGACTCCTGGTCAGTACAGAAAAGTTGAGAACCACTGCTTCAGATGCACTAAGTCCCCTCACAATCTAATTGAATATCCTCATTATGCTGACCTACTGATGATATTATAATATCATTTATTTTTCAGTACGTGTTTCATGCATGCCTTTCAGCTCAGAATTGCAACGGTTTCAAAAAGATGACCTGTAAGAAGCCCCTTTTTTCTTCTTTTGCAGGTTGAAAGCAGTGTTCCATCCCATGTACTAGAAACTGTGCTCCAAGAACTAAAGGGTTTGCAGGAATTTCTGGATAGAAATTCACAGTTTGCAACAGTTGGAGCCCTTGGAAACCCAAGGTAGTATTATTGAATATGCTTAATTTACAAAGGGCACATAAAACCCTTGGGGAGGGGTTGTTTGTTTGCTTGTTTTTTTGCTACTCCTAGATAATATTGTACAACAATGTACAACAGTATTGTACAACGTTGTACAACAATGGATGCATAGGCACATTCAAATAATCTGGGAGCATTCTCCCAAGTTTTTTCTCCTGGTAAATAAACTTGACCAAAACTGGGTGTACAGATATTTAAATACTGAAGCCCTGAAGAGTGGAGAGCTTGCAGTGCTGACACTGTGTGACCATGGGGTGCCTTGTTGCACACATCTCAGCATGCTCTGCAGTCTCCCTTAGTTTGCTTGGCAACAAATAGCAGCAGTACAAAGAGTAGCCCTGGTTGGCTTGGGCCAGAATACCCATGATTAGCCTGTGTTTCTCTGCAGCACAATGCAGGGATTGTAAGAGGGCGTTTTCTGCTCCCTGCTGAAGCAGCAGAGTCCAGCAAGCAACATAATCTCTCTTCTCTGGAGGACTTTGGCATGTACAGATCTTTGCTCTCCCAGGAGAGTTCTCCTTTTAACCCTTGTCATTCCTATTATTTTGCTCTTGAAGCAAGCATTTTTACTCTGGGAGAAAAAGCCTGAACATCTGCACACTTGTGGTTTCTCCTGGGAGAGCAGCAACGTCTCCAGGAGTAACTGAATGTCTATACGAGGCCAATGTGGGTGCCGGGGGAAAAGAAGTATATCTCCTTCCCTTCAATTAAATGAACCTACTCAAACTCAAAAGCCTGCTTTCTAGGTTCTTTCTAAATAAATATTCAGAGTTTGTATTCTTCAATTACAGTTTTAGCACGCCTGCTAACTTGCAACAGAGGTTACTGGGGTTCATGCGTCCTGATGGTGGAAGTTCTCAGCAAGTTCAGCAAGAGCTCCAAAGGAAGTTCCATGGTGAGAAGCTCTAAGTAATTAGCCTTAGGCTGTGCATGCAGGTACTAGTCTCATAGCTCTTCTGTTGAAAGCAAGAATAAAATAAAAGCTCTTTATATAGAATAGGCAGCTACAAGCAAACAAGAGCAAAGTATTGCCCAAAGGATACTCTAGGTGTGGTATCAATTGCTCATCTCTTGCTTCTCCTTCTACACAAAAATACAGTATCTTGTCAGCCGCAGCGTTTCTGGATTTGCTTTTATGGAGAGAAGCTTTTTCTGTGCAGTTGTCTTGGGGATGAAGCATGTGCCCAGAATGTAAACCCAAGCTGATTAAATGCAGCCAACGCTGAGTGTGACTATAAAGTACATGATCTATATGGAGCAAACAAGCTGATGGGAACATATCACAAAGATAAGTTGGTCCAACCTATCTAAATAAAACATCTGGTAATGTCCATTAGGTGCAGCTGCCTTCAGCAATGACTCCTTTTCAAGTCATGGTGAGCCACCATATTGCATACATTTCAACTTCCTCTTCACTCCCACAGCTGAGCTGCATACTTCTTTCCCATTTCCAGTGAGCCCTGTTTCTTTATCAGCCTTAAATGTCTGGCAAACATCACTGAATGGGGCCCCAAACAGCTTGCCCAGAATTCCTCTATTGGCCCCTCTCTCAGCCTGGCGCACATGATTATTGCACAGATCCTTGTGGTGCATGGGTCTTGATATAGCACTATTAGTTTGATTTTAGGCATTGAAGGATGCTGCCAGTTAATCTGATTATCAATTGACAGAATTTTTAGTTTAATACTTTTCTTATTAACTCATAAGCAGTCTTTAAAATAACAATAAAAAGTACATACCATTTTGGACTGATAGATTTTGAAGCTGGCATGTATTTTTATGTAAAATCATTGTGCATCTCTAGAACTAACTTTTTCAGAGGTCTTGTGCTTTATAGTTTAAGTTCAACGTTGACAGAGAAGTATTTGTTTTGGGAAGTGTTAGGAAAAGAAACACAAACAACAATGGAAGAAAGAAAAACATGATTTAAAAATAGCATAACTCAAGGGCGGGTGTAGTAGTACCTCATAGTAAACTACACACAATCTGTTCAACTTTACAGCAGAGGCACAATTAACTGAAAAGACTTCACTTCAAGGGATCCAGCAGCTTGTTCGCAAAACCTGCCAAGCTTTGGCTTTGTGGAAACTTCTCTGTGAGCATCAGTTCAATGTTGTTGTAGGTGAACTTCAGAAGGTATGGGATGAACTATCATTTTATATTTTTTTTTATTTGAGTGTATTTAACAAGTCAGAACTTAATTTACCATTTCTATATATTAAAAGTAGTATTAGTTTAATTCTTTTAAATATACTTCACATTCTATGTAGAATGTGCAGAGATTTTCAGAAATTTGTTTTCTTGGTATTGCAAGTACTCAAAATAAGATTTAATGCAAAGTGATGCTGTCACAACTCAAGGTAATTGGCATATTCAAGATATTGTTGACTGATATTAGACTCATTTAATTCTGCTCAGCATTTAATATTCACTTTGGTTCTTGTAAAATAAGAACAAAGTATTTACAAAACAAACTCTGGGAAATGTATAGTAAAAATTGTGGTGTACAAATGAGCCTGCATAGAAAATTTAGGTGACTAGGTTTTTCTAGTAGTAAAAAATACCAAGCAGATAACCTTCAAAGCAGCTTTATGAAGGAACAAGAAAAAACACAAAGGGCGTGTCTATACAGGTTTTTGAATATAGGAAAAGTCCTGGTCAGAAATGTTAGAATTTTGGTAATTTACTGGAAAGTTCTTTTCCTACAGGAATTGCAAGAACATTTGAAGATTACTGCTTTCAAAGACTTGGTAATTAGAGACAAAGAGTTAACTGGAGCACTCATAGCCTCTCTCATCAACTGTTACATCAGAGATAATGCTGCTGTGGATGGCATCAGTACACATTTACAAGACATCTGTCCTCTTCTGTACAGCACTGATGATGCAGTCTGTTCCAAGGTATAATGTACTTTTTAATCCAAAATATACCCCTACAGATTAACCCAGTCAGCTAGCAAGACCAGGTAAAAAAAGGTCTTTCATTTGCTCAGTATAGGTAGTCTTCCTAAAATATCCCTTTTAACCTTTTTTTAAAAACTTTAAAACCTTTTTATAAAGCCTGAGATAATAGATCCTGTCTTATTTATGCTTTGAAATTTGTAAGCTAACTAAAAATGAGTTACTGCAAACATAATACCCATGATAGGTGTCCTTATCATGACCTAATGGAATGACATCAGTGTTCGATTATTTCTCTTCAGGCAAATGAACTCCTTCAGCGGTCCCGACAGGTTCAGAGCAAACTGGAAAAAGAGAAAATGCTCAGAGAATCACTGAAGGAGTACCAAAAGATCAGTAATCAAGTGGACCTTGCTAATGTCTGTGCACAGTATAGGCAAGGTGAGAACAAAACATCAATCATCACTTGATCTTGCCAAATGGTGTTTTAAAATAGCCATACGGAGTTGTAAGTGGTGTTTCATGCTGTTTCTGGGTCATTGTATCAGGCTGAGGAAAATAATCCATTGTTTTAGATATGCACGCAGCTCCTATAATATTCAAATTTTATTTAAATTTCCATTTCACAAAAATACAGAACTTCAAGCATGTGAATAATTCCACTAATTAAGCATGTTGTTTAAGTCTTTGCAGGATTGGGGGTGTAGGAAGCAAAGGGGTAGCTCTTGACAGCTAAAATGGGAAGCATGAACTATTTAATACAGTATTGTGCAGTAGTTTGCAATAGATTTAGTACTAATGTAACCGGACTCTTTGTTCTTCCTTATTTCAAGTGCGTTTCTATGAGGGTGTGGTGGAACTCTCCCTTACTGCTGCTGAGAAGAAGGATCCTCAAGGTCTTGGGCTCCATTTCTACAAAAATGGAGAACCAGAGGAGGACATAGTTGGACTTCAAGCTTTCCAGGAGAGGTGAGTTTTCAGGATACAAGAGCAGCTTTCAGGGTATTTTACTCATAAGCAGGGATCTGGGTTTCCCATTTCCCATGGGAAAACGGCGAAAACCACAGACTCCCTGTTTTTATTGGAGAAACCACGGATTCCCCGCCCTGTTTTTAGCAGAGAAATCTGGGGATTCTCTGCTTTTGAAGAGCTCTTGCAGGCTGACACAGCTCCAGCTTGCAAGAACTGATTGCAGAAATGGCGGGAATCCCCCAGCCCTCCCTGAGGGTGGGGGGAGAGGGCAAAGGGCGGGGCCTGAGACTCTGAGTCAACCATGGCTGGGCTCAGGCTCACGTTTCGCCCCTGGAGCTTAGAGGTGAGAGGGACTTAGGCGTTGTAGGGCAGGGCTGGCGGGGAGGTGGTTGGGGGCTGAGGGAGTGGGGGACATGCCAGATGCTGCCAGCCCCAGGCAGCACACTGCAGCGCCTCCCTGCACCCCCACCTTAGCCTGCTCCCAGGAGCAGGGCCAGGGGATGAGAGCAGGGGTGCCTCTCTGAGAGCTGCACATGCACTGGCTGGCTGGGGGGTTCACACACAGTGGCTGCCACTGCACTGCCACATCCTGTGCTGCCTTCCCGTGACCGGCCACAGAGCTTTGTGGCCAAGCAGCATGGCACCAGTGCCACGGTGGCGGCTGCTGCATATGGGCCA
>NW_005843455.1:63084-68060 GCF_000455745.1 Alligator sinensis
TGAGGTGCGGTTGCGGGCCAGCCAGGGGTCTCACACATGGCAGCCACCATTGCTGTAACTTGCCTGTGGAGACTTGTCCACGGTGGCAGCCACCGCATGCAAAACCTTCCCTTCTCCAATCCCTCCCCCCCCGCCACCCACTGCCACAGAGCCATGGCTGCTGCCTGTGGGGGGCCTTGAATTTTTATCACTGATTTTGGGTTTTTAATCAGAATTTGCAATTTTTAATCGGAGAAAACCAGGGTCCCTGCTCATAAGAATTTAGCAGCTAGTTACCAGCTTAGCCGTTGTTAGTGAGATAGTGAAAATGTCAGACTGGTGAGAGAGCCCTTTCAGCAGAGAAAATAGGTCACATCAAGTAGCTGACAGGGACATGCAATAACATTTTAGTTTAATTAAAAAAAATTTTTTTTTTTTTCAAAAGTACAATCGAGCAGGCTTGTTTAGAAGAAGAGGCCACAGATAACTAACCTGAGCTATGGGGGGATTTCTTTTTCTCTTTTACATATCTTCCAGGTTAAACAGCTACAAATGCATTACTGACACCCTTCAGGAACTGGTAAATCAGAGTAAAGCTGCTCCTCAGTCTCCTAGCGTACCCAAAAAGCCAGGCCCCCCAGTGTTGTCATCTGATCCAAACATGCTGAGCAATGAAGAAGCTGGACATCATGTAAGAAATTAATAAAAGAGGGAAAGTCACACCTGTCTTGATTTTTACACATTTTAGAAAATGGTCTGATTTAACAGGCTGCCAAGTAGTATGAAACTTATTATAAAAATGTTATCAAAGCGTGGGATTACAAAGTAGCTAAAAGGATTTGGCACAAACTTGTTTCAATGGGTAAAAATGTAGTATTAGATGACAACATAGGAGTATAGGTATTAACACACAGATCACAGAAATTGGCAGTAGTCGTGTAAAGGTATGCAATGAGCTATTTATGAAATGGGAACAGTTCTGGAATAACAGCTTTGAGCTTTTCTTTCTTCAGTTTGAACAAATGCTTAGACTGGCTCAGCGTTCAGCAGATGAACTCTTTAGTATTGCGCTCTATAACTGGCTGATACAAGCTGACCTTGCAGACAAATTGCTACAGGTAAGATCATGCAAAATAAACCTCTTCAAACAATATTTTGTAGTATGCTTTCCTTTAACCAAACAGGTTGATTGTAGTAGTACAGGATAAAACATATGCTATGGGAACATTTTTTTCAAAGATGTTGAAAAAATAAGAGTATAACTAATTTATATGACTCTTGCAGGTGTCCTCCCCATTTTTGGAGCCACATCTGGTGCATATGGCCAAGATTGATCAAAACAAAGTCCGTTATATGGATTTACTGTGGAGATACTTTGAGAAGAACAGAAATTTTAGTAATGCAGCCAGGGTGTTAGCTAAGTTGGCAGACCTGCATAGGTATGGACTGTTTCTAATCGTTGTTTTGTTAGAATTATAGAAAAACAGGGCTGGAAGGACCTCAGCAGGTTATCTAATCCAGTCCCCTGTTCAAGTTAGGATCATCCCTATTTACACCATCCTAGACCAATTTCCTAGTATTGAGATGATTACAAAATAAAAAAGCATAAGCAAAACTAGAACATCCCATAAAGATTTAAGGACTGTGAGGAAAGCACTAAGACTTGAACTAAAAGGGTGAAATCAATCAAACACATTCGCTTTTAATATGGTATCTCCTCTCTTAAAAAAATTAAAAGATCTTATTCATAGTTGATCCAGAAGTAAATAGCGCCCACGACAGTGTATCTGTAGAATATTACATGGCAGTTTAATTACACTATGTATTGCAGGGATGGCCAACCAGCAGTGTGCCACTTACAGCATGCATAGTTGGCTTCTGTGTAGGAGGCAGCATATCGGGACAGACAGCACAGCAACAGATTGGGCAGGGAGCAGAAAGCAGAGTAGCAGATTGAGCAGGGGAAGGGGATCAGAGTTCCCCTTGGAGGATGCCAGGCTTCAGTTGCAACAAGCCTGCCAAAAATGTTGGTCCCTACTGGTGTACTGTATAAAATAGTTTTATACATATGGAGCAGCAGAGGGAGGAGTTTACTGCATATAAGCATATATGGGTTAGGTGATTTAGTTAGGAGAGTTAGTGCTCACATTAGTGAATGAAAGAATGCCTGGCATTCAAAAACTTGTGTAACTTTATCACAAGCATGCAGTTAATCCAAGAAAAGATATAACATAAAAAAATACTTGCCTCTCACCTGAGTGTAGTTATTTTGAGACTGTTCATGTTTGGTTTACAATTTGGACATTTCTTTTACAGCACAGAGATATCACTTCAGCAGCGACTTGAATATCTTGCACGTGCCATTCTGAGTGCCAAGAGCTCTACTGCCATATCATCAATAGCTGCAGATGGTGAATTCCTACATGAACTAGAAGAAAAAATGGAAGTAAGAAAAACAGTACACTAAGCTAGGTTGAAAAATGAGTATGTTAGTGTCGCTGAACATGTCACTTGCATTATCACAAATTATCTATACACAATTTGATCAGGCTCAGTTGCATTGTTCCCCAAAAAATCAGTGGATGCAATTGCAGTTGTTTTAACAAACTGCTCTGACATGTTTTGTTGTTTTGGGTTTTTTTTAACTAGGTAGCCAGGATACAGCTTCAAATACAGGAAACATTACAGCGCCAGTATTCTTATCATTCCTCGGTACAAGATGCAATTTCCCAGCTGGATTCTGAGCTGATGGACATAACCAAGGTGATTTTTAAAAGTGGATATACATCTCACTATTTCATGTACAAAAATAATGCAGGATTCTGTTCTTAAATTTTCCCCAATGTCTGAAAATCATGCATTTCAATCATCAGAAAAATGCTGAAGTGGGTTCAGCCTCTTATTGAAGCATGGCCTTTCTGATTTGATACGGTGGGTGTCTGTAGGCATGCTGAGAGGCTGTTCCAACGTGCTGTAATTACAGCGCATCAGAGCAGGCTTGATTTAGTCAAGTCTGCTGGAATGTGCTAGTTAGCATGCTCCAGCCAGCCTCTGTTTGACAAGCTTCAGTTAAAGCACCCCTGCTTTTGGACTTACAAACTGAATTTTTAAACCTAAAGCTTTTAAATATTGACACACCACTTACTTGATTAATAGCAGAAAGGCTTGCTTTAATAACTACCAACAAGCTGTGCAACTAAGTGACAAAAACAAAAGCCTCTATTATAATATTCAATAAATGAGCTATTACAGTTCTTGTATTATTTTAGCTGCAAGAATTTTTTACCCAAGAAGGCAGGAAGTAGTTCTTATACAGCTTTCACAGAGCTCCAGTCCTCCACTTGTGACCTGGGTACAGGTTGGCTTCTTGATCTTCCCTGGACTGCATACATTACTGGCAGTTTTGTCTTGCTTTTTATACTGTCTTAATTGTATAGCTTCAAAGCATTCCTTCTTGATAGTTGGTTAATTGAAGTCCAAACAAAGCAGGCAAAAACGGAATTAACATATTACAATTGTATCCTGTTTGTGTTTGTTTTGCTTCTGCAAACTTTTGATCAGTTTGGAATCAAATGGGATGGGTATTGATTGAATGGGGTACCTTTAGAAAGTAGTTAATCACAGAAATGGAGATAGTGAAGATCAGAGGCCATTGGATACAATAGGTACAAGTTTCAGGAGAATAAACTGGTTTAGCATAATAAACATTTAGACATTTGTAAAACTTTAGACAGATATTGGATGTTTGCTTTGGGAGTGCGTTAACCTGGATATATTTACAGTCGTGTTTTCAGTGTACTCTGGCTCTTTGCTCTTACAGGCTTTGCTTTGAAGTGCATATTTCGGTGCTTTTGTTTCCTTTAGTGACACTTAGCTCAACTGAGATGTGTATGTAGTTTGTAGTTTTCTCCCTAGGGCATTTGGCTCAATAGCTTCTGAGTCTTGTTATGTACGTGTAATGAGTGTGTCAGGTCTCTGCCAGTAATTTTAACCATCACTTTTATTTTTTAGGCTTGAGTATGGTAGAAGGTTGAGGACTATTATCATGATTGTTATCTTATGGCATGGGTATGGTATTGGGTACCACAAGCTCCGCTTTCTCTACACGTAATGTGTTGCAGCCATTAGCAGTTTGATTTTCTGTGTGGCAGAATTGTCACCACAACCCAATCTTGCTCCAGCCACTGCCTTGCATTTTTTACACTGTTATTTTAATCTGGTATTTCATGTCCAAGCTTTCACAGCTTTCATAGTCATCGCCGCCGCTGCCATTTTGAAATGCGGGGACACTGATACATGAGACACTGAAGGCCCTTTAATTAGAGCAGCTCTCAGAACTGATCTAATTAAAGCGCCCTCTCACCCCCGGAGCACATGCAAAAACACCTTTTGTGTCCAACCTGTAGTAATTCCTTCTCAATCTAACTCTGTATTATGTGCTGTATGAAAGATAAGCAGAAAGAACAGAGTACAAAGCACACCAATTTTTCATTCTCAAGTGTTTTAAAATTGAAAGATTGTATAGCAGGGGTCAGTAACCCCTGGCACATGAGGCCATTTTGCTTGGCACGCCGCGGCCAGCCCCAGCTCTGGGAAGCTGCTGCCAGCGACGGAGCCCAGGCTGCTCCGAGCAGGGCTTGCAGCATCCTAGCTGCCTGCTGGGAGCAGCCTGGGATCCCGGCTGGCAGCAGCTCCCCAGAGCCAGGGCCAGCTGCAGTTGGGAGGCTCCAAACAGCTGTGCCGGGCTCCAGCACCAGCTCCGCACCAGCGTGTGCAGGCACACCTCAGAGTGGGCGGTGGGGGTGGGGCCAGAGGCAGCGCAGCCCTGGTCTCTCCCCTGCTCCTGGCACAAAGATGATGAGCCTGGCACAGCTGTTTGTAGCCAGCCTGCTGCTTGCTGCAACTGCCCAGAGCCCAGGTAGGCTCAGGCCCCGCCCCCATCACCCACTCTGAGGTGTGCCTGCGTGCTGATGCTGGAACCTGGCACAGCTGTTTGG
>NW_005843455.1:68146-75076 GCF_000455745.1 Alligator sinensis
CTTTGGGTGGGGGGCAAGGGGCAGTAGGTGTGGGGGGCAGAGGCTTTGGGTGGGGGGCAAGGGGCACAAGCCAGGGCGTCCTGACATGTACCCCTTGCCCTCATTTTGTTTTTCTGCCATGTCAGCACTCCAGCACCTTCCAAGGTAGGCATTATGGTGTTTTTCAGCACTGTAGCCAAAAAACATTGCCTACCCCTGTTGTATAGAAATACCAAATTAATTTTATTGAATGGCTTTTTTTTGTAGTATCTAGCCATGGTTATTTTAAATCCTCATTTAGTCATTTTATTTACTTTGTATTATGTTACATTCATAGATTTAGCCTCCTGCACTTGGGCATTGTTTTACTTCTTTCCCCCCCCCCCCCCCCACGTTACATGTTCCTCCCCCCCCCCCCCCCCCAAGTGCCATAAAACTTATACTCGACAGGTTCAGCCTGTCCTCAGGCTCCCTACGTAGATTTCATAGATTTCTAGGGTCGGAAGGGACCCCTTGCTCTAGGCAGGAAAGAGCGCGGGGGTTAAATAACCCCAGCTAGGTGCCTGTCTAATCTTTTCTTGAACACCTCCAAGGTAGGGGAAAGCACCACCTCCCTTGGAAGCCCATTCCAAGTTTTGGCAACCCTCACCATAAAGAATTTCTTCCTGATATCAATCTAAATCTACTTTCATTCTTGACTTCAGTACTTTCAGTATTTTTGTGTGTTATAAAAATGTCAATTCTTGATTATTTGATTTTTCTATGGGATTTTGCTTGGCAGTAGCAGTTCAAAACCTGTATCTGTAGTTACTGACCTGCATTCAGGGAAAAAAGCTCTTTTTCCTAAAATTGCACCTGAAAATGTGAGCTCAACTTATCATAACCATCTGGTTCCATTGTCAATTAACTTTTCTGTTTCATTTTACCCTGATAGTAAATTAGATGTTTTGTCTTGGGTTAAATGTCAAACTCTTGCTTTTTTGTTTCATTCAGCTCTATGGTGAATTTGCTGACCCTTTCAAGCTCTCAGAGTGTAAGTTGGCAATTATACATTGTGCAGGCCATTCCGACCCTATCTTGGTGCAGACTCTCTGGCAAGAAATAATTGAAAAAGGTAAATCTTGAGATGAACATGGTTTTGAAGAAAAGAATAACTTCCACCTTTAGAATCTTCTGATCATATGCTGCCCTTAGTAATGTTTCACATGGGATGTTAAGCATATCTTTTCAGAATGTTTTGCAAAATACTTTGAAAGTCTTAACATTTAATGTATTGCCTTCAGAGTTTAGGAGTTTTGTACAACTTTCAGTTAATCTTTCAATATGAAGAGCAATGCAGAACAAGACTTACAGACAGTTTCCACAAAGAGCTCATAGTGGGGCTGGGGCTTGGGTATTACCTGCGGCAGTAGAAATTCAGGACTGTAAGACAAGTGTACCAGCTTGTATTACTTAGAACAGGGGTTTTCAACCTTTTTTAAGAAGTGTACCCCTTCTGGTGGCGGCAGCCAGATGGCGGGGTGGGGGCAGGGGGACTCGCACGCAGCAGCAGCCACCCACCACACCACACTGCTACTGCTGCCACGCCCCACCCCACATTCCCACAGCCAATCGCATGTGTGGCTCCACGGACTGCTGACGGGCCTCGCACCTGGCCAATCACATGCTGCCTGTCAGCAGCCTGTGGAGCCACATGTGTGACCTGCTGTGAAAAACCAGTGCGTGATGGTGGGCGGCGGCCACATGGGGTGGTTGATGGTGGCAGCAGCTGCCACGTGCGAGCTCTTCCCCCCACCCCCCATGTTCGGGTGGCTGGGCGGCACCTGTGCGGTCCACAGAGGGGCACTGCTGCCCTCGCACCCCACCCCCCTGCCCTGCTTCTGGGAGGCGGCAGTGTGGGGTGGTAGATGGCAGCACTCCGTCCCCACCTGCCTGCACATATCCCCTAAGACCTTTCCAAGTACCCCTAGAGGTACCCCTGGTTGACAAGCCCTGACTTAGAAGGTGTATTGTTATTTATATTACTTAGAAGATGCTTTGTTAATGGAAGGTGCAATGCAAATCATAACTCCTTATTTAAAAATACCAAGAAAATTACTTTACTTTTCATTTAAATAGTCTTTTTTAGTAATTTTACCTTTTTTATACCGTTTTTAGATGATGGCATTAATTGGTATATTGAAATTGAGCTACGCTGGTTTTCAGTCTGTTTTATAAATTAGATAGGCATTTTTCAAAATGCATCTCCATGTCATCCCATCTATCCATCATCTCTCGCCCTTCACTGACTTATCTGCAACCACTTCTTCCTAAGAAGGGGCTGAGCATAACTTTTTAGATGAATTACTAAACACCAAAAAAAATGTCTTATCATAGAGGACCACTCACCACTGACCTTAAATTCTGATCTGAGCATTAATAGTCCTCTGATAATCCATTGCACTAATTCTCCTGTTAATGGCCATTATAAGAAGTATTTCTCAGAGATGGCTTCACAATCCCTGCAAACATTTATTTGGATGTTTCAAGATAAGGAAATTTTGCTCCTCCTCAGTATATGTTTTGATTTAAAACCATAATGTGAACTATTCTGTATTTATGAATTTTGATAGGAATGGAAACAAAATCCTTCTGTTTATCTTCAGAAAAGTTAAAGCACTGGTTACAGCAGTGCAAGCTTCCTCAAACAACTCTATCAATGTGCCTTAATTTCTAGTATGAATGGGAGATTCCCTCTCCTTGCACCTTCTAATTAATAATAATAACTGTTATCTGTACCATAAGTTAACAGATCTCTATATGGGGTTATAAGAAACTTGGTTTTGAGTGTTAGCAGTAAGCACAAATACAGCACTGCTTTTTTTAATTATACTCTATCATGTTTAAATGCAAAAATGTATTGTATGCTCTTTCAGAATTGAGTGACAGTGTGACTCTAAGTCCAGCTGACAGAATGCAGGCTCTGAGCTTGAAGATGGTATTGCTTGGAAAAATATATGCTGGCACACCTCGCTATTTCCCATTAGGTAAGTAATTTAATACACACTCACACAAGTAGAGGCTCTTAAACTCACTGCCTTGATACCTCTTTTTCTTCAATTTTTGTAGCATTGCCTAAGAATTGAAATACACAGACACTCGTAAACTTTTTATGGTGCAATTTAAAAGAACCTCAGTATTTCTTTATGTATAAATACTTTTGTCTCTAATACATAAGCAAAATATGGTTAATCGGTTCTAAAATGTCTTATTTCATTTCACTCAAAGAGAAGCTGAATTTATTTTGGACAATTATGTAAACAAGGCATTTGAAAGTAAAAATATGGGTGTATTTATGTAGACAATATGATATGTATATTTACTTTCTGGGTTGCAGCAATCCTTATTCCTGTGGCCTCTAGACATTTATGTCACACAGTAGAATTTGGGAGGCCCCCAGGTCTCATTAAATTTGGGATCTGTGTTCAAATGCCATGGTTGCTGCGTGTTGCCTGAATGTTTGCATTGATGATGCTGACAGTCTAAACTGTTGTAAATACTACAGATTTTATATTGTGGAGAGTTAAATACATTGTAAATGCACAAGCACTGTAGATGACAGAAGGCCAAATAGTCTGGTAGTCTTATGATAGAAGGCAGGGCAGAGTGATACCTTGGAGACTAACATGTTCAAAAAATGCATAAGCTTTCCTGGGCAACAGCCTATTTCGTCAAAAGCTAATAGCAGTATGTGTTGCTGCCACACAAGAACCAAAGTAAGGTACTGAACTTCTCAGCTCAACAGCATAGCTTGAAAGAACTGCAGGGCAATATGGTAAGCCTTTAATATAGTGTTGGTGATGCTTATATAACATTAGACTGAGACTGTAAGATACCTGTTTTGCATGTCCTTTTGCCCTCAGTTTTTGCAGCTGTGAATTAGGGATAATTCTTATCTGTTTTGTAAATTATTTTGAGCTCCACAGATTAAAGGTGTTAATATAAGTGAAAGACAGGATTGTAACTTTGTCTAGCTAATTAACATGCAGTCTTTTTTTCCCTTTTCTTTTTTACCTTTAGATTTCTTAGTGCAGTTTCTTGAGCAACAAGTTTGTTCTTTGAATTGGGATGTGGGATTTGTAACATACACTATGCAAGAAATTGGAGTGCCACTGCCTAAGCTTCTTGAAGTATATGATCAGTTGTTCAAAGCGCGGGTAAGGAAAATAAGTATGAAAGTTTTTTGGTGTGTTTTGTATAAAGACAATGAGATAAATTAAAACACTTCCATAGACTTTTTTTTTTTTAAAGATTGAGAATACATTTACTTAAAAGCCCTCACTGCGTCTCTCTATCAGTTTGTTCATTCAGATCCCAGCATGTGGGGAAAGCTGTTATATTCTGGTGTTCCTACTACTTCAGCTCAAGCTGATATGATTCTGTCATAAATATAATTAGATTTTCCATATTTCAGCTTGATTTGGTTTTCCTTTTTCTTAGGAGTTATTCTTAAAAAAAAACCCCAAAACAAATCTAGTTCTTGTGCATATCTGCAAAAACTGTTAAATGTTTGCATTATGCTTTTTACTTATTTATTTCTCCGGACTCTGGCACTGGTTATGAAATCTTACCACTGTATTGCAATGTGTACTTTCACATTTAAAGTAAAAAAGAGAATCTGTTTGGTTCATTTTACCGATTAAAAATCTGTGAAACGTCTTGCAGCTGAATATCTGAAACACTTGGATAATAATGAACTACTTGCAGTTAGTTTTAACGTATTTTATAGTACTCAGTAGTAAGGGGGTTGTTTTTGGCTATAGCATAACATCTACTTTTTGTTTTACCTCTGGCAAACACAGCCAAGCAGTGAGTGTTATAAAAGACTTTAACATATTAAAATCTAATATGCAAATAAATATAATTCTCATTTCTATTATACTTTTGCTGCAATAAATCAAACCGTAATACAGTTTTTGTGTACTGGCAAATTTAATATTTCTATATTAATGCATTGGAATTACCTTGGACCCCTAATATGATGTAATTTTCTTTTAGGATCCATACTGGAACAGAATGAAAAAACCTTTACACCTTTTGGAGTGTATCCATGTATTATTATCAGGATATGTCCAGGATCCTAGCAAAGTGCTTAATTTTGAGAGGTAACTATATATTATAATCAAGCATTTTTCAACATTTATATTTTAAAAAATACTGTAAAGCACTTCATTTGTATAGGAAACTGCAAAGCTTCTTTGAGCTGTTGATTTTAAAATCTCAAGTTAATGATCACTGAAAGTCATTATTTTCAGAGCTGTTCAGAAGTATGTAAGTAGGATCTAGGATTTTGATGTTTAGATGGCTTGTTATTTTTTTGGTTTTCAGTTTTAAAACAGACTTATGCCTCTGTCTCAAGATGTAAAAAGGGGCTTCTTCAGTTTAAATAAGAAATTGGTCCCCTCTTGCAGACATGCTCCCAAGGATGAAAATAATTTTAATTGTGGTATATCTGTAGGGACCGTGGGTCGTTTCTGCAAACATCTTTGAATCCTACAAATACAATAAACTTGGGTACTTTGGATGTAAACTGTATAGACATTATTTTTAGTTTCATACTTAACTCTTGCTGTTAAAATCCATATTTTATAAAGATTTTACTCATTCCCGTACTTAAACTCTCAGCATAAAAGCAAAGAAAGTAAAATTTTTGCCCTACTGAAGTCTGGGAATTTTCCTAATAACTTAAGCAGAACTGGGATTTTATGCATGGAGTATAGGTTCTTTAATTCTCAAGAATGGATTGAAAACAAATCCTTTGGAACGTGGATAAAACACATAAGCAGGCCAGTGCAAAGAGGCTTTCAGTGACTATCCATACTGTGTCTGGTCTATTAAATAAATATTAAATAATATTAAATAAAGGAAGAAGAGGTTAAAGAACATTTAAATTAATAAAAATGTATTCAAAGGTAGCAGGGCCTGATAAAACGGACACTTGAGTACTTAAAGGACTAGCTAAAGGAATCTGTGAACAGAGCAATTATCTTTTAAGAACAAGTGTGGTTAGTTCCAGAGAGCTGGAAAGTGGGAGGACCCAGAGAAACTTAAGTTCCTCAAAGGCACTGGAGGCAATTAATCAGTCAGTTTACAATCTCACTGGATAATAAGATGATAAAAAGCAGCCTAGAAAGATGTCAAAAACAAATGTCAAACCAAATTTATTTACTCTTTGCCAGGGTTAATATCTTTGTTTCCTGCTGTTGAATCATTGGATTCTCACCACTTATTTTCAGTTTTACCTTCTTATGTTTATAAATTTCCACAAATGGTTAGCTGCTTTGCAAAAACAACAGTGATTTGGAAGCAGTCAACATAATTCTGGTGGGTCATCTTTGAATGAAAGGGGACTTCTAAAATATGTATTTGCCTTTCAGGTCATTTGGTATCTAATATTAGATATTAGTCAAACAAATATCTCGCATCTGAACTGACAAACTGGACACTTTTATCTTGCATTTTTAATGGCTGAAAATATTAAATCACAGGTGAATAGTAATGATTCATTAGGTTTCCACTAACACTTCACTCACATACGTCAGAATTAAATATTTGGGGTTTTATTTAACTATTGCATTTACTCAAATATAAGACAGTCATGAATATAAGATGCCTCCTGCCCAAAAAAATTATAATTTTTTCATAATTTTCCAGGTATAGAATCTGATTTGTGGAGGTTTGCCTTGAATTTGTCCCCCTCCCACTGATACAGCAGGGAAAATAAATCTAGGGAGGCAAGTAACCCTCTTGCCTTCTGCCCCGCAACCCTCAACATTTTGCCCTGGGAGCCCCTTCCCTACTGTCAGACCTTACTGTCCCTGTGCACATGAAAGTGAGAAGCAAATTTGAAAACACTGATCTAGAAATAAACATGCCTGTAGGGAATGTAGTGCTTGTATCATGCATGTAGGG
>NW_005843455.1:75107-89285 GCF_000455745.1 Alligator sinensis
TGTAGGTATCTGTTGACTTAGTTCATCCAGAATTGATAAAGTTTTCCTCTTTTGAAACTGCTGCAAGTTTTACCACAGGTACTCCATAAGTAGGGACCTACTGAAATGGAGGAGGCAGGCAGCCAATTTTCACAGGCTGATCACAGGGTTGGCCACCATTCTCATAGGCTTATCACAGTAGGGCCCCCCATGCCTCTGGCCAAGGGACCCTAGTAGCCCTGCCTCTTGCCACTGATTGGCCAAAAGGATTGTCCATCGTGTGGCCCTGCCCCTTGCCACTGACAGGCAGCCCTCTCAGCCAATCATTGGGGGTGACCACCTTCTTGGCTGCTCTCCTTCACAGCAGCGGGTCCCCTCATCCCCCCCAGTAGGTTGCAAGGCCAGGCTTTTTATTTTTAGTAAGTTTTTTTTGAGGGGGTTGTGGTTCGTTCGAGTTGGTTGGTTGGTTGACTTTGCAGACGGTGCCTGATTTTGTACACAATGCCTGATTTCACAGTTTCCACGAAATCACAAATTGAGAGCATCCCTATCCATAAGCACATGTTTAGTCAGCACTTTTGTACCTGCTTGTATGTAATATATGCTATGCATGACCGTCCTAAGCCAAAAGGCTCATGATTTACCACACAGTTCATTGGGCTGGGCCCCAGCAGAAATAACAGTGTTTCAAGCTGTGGTTACCCCACAGCTTAGCACTGCTCAGTATATGTGTGTGTACTCCAGATACATCCCCCCCCCACCACCACAAAAGATCTGTATGCAAATTACCCCCTACTTATGACTGGAATGGGTGTTCTTGTCACAAATGCTGATGAGGTGTACAGGGCAACCTGTTCCATCTTCATGTCATGGAGGACAGGGCCACACTGATAATATGCAACAGGCTGAGAGAAGGGACAACAGAGGGATTCTGGCTAAGCTATTTGAGGTCCTTTTCAGGAATGTTTGCCAGACATTTAAGGCTGGCTGAAAAATGGGACTCATTGGAAATGGGAAAGAAAGGCACAGCTTAGTTGTAGAAGTGAAGAGGAAGTCTACATGTATTTACTGTAGTGGCTCACGTTGACTTAAAAAAGTCAGTGCTGAGGGGGACTGAGTGCAATGGGCAATACCTTATATCTTCTTCAGTTGGGTTACACTATCGTATTCTTCGTAGTAAATTCCCATCAGTATGTTTGTCCCATACAGGCCATGTGTTTCATAGTCATGCTCAGTGTTGGCTGAATTTAATCAACTTTATAGTTAGTTTCCATTACTGAGGACATGTTGTTTTTCGCATCAGCTTAATGATACAGTGTATTTAATGCGGTTTCTTTGTATGGGAATGTAAGATAAGGGGCTTTTTTCCCCATGTCAGTTGGCGCGGGGGGGGATCTTGTATTTAAGTAAATATGGTATATATTGGAAAAATGAAGTTATCTATTTTTGTCATTTTTTTATTCTGTTATATCCAATAGATGTTTTGTTTCTTTTTCTCAAATGAATGGCATGTACATGAAATATATGTAAGGCAATTTTTCTTTTTCTTTTTTTTTATACAGACGACGATTCACAAATGTTTGTTTGGATGCTGTTAGTTGCTACCTTGTTGAACTTCAGTCTATGAGCCCTACATTAACAGTGCAGACCACTACTGGGAATTTTAAATCCCTACAGGCTAAATTAGAACGAATCCATTGATTGACTGATAAGATAAAGAACTGACAGCTCAGATGCAACGAACTGTAGAAGAGAAGCTCAGATGTCTGCACTGAAATCTGGAAAAGCAAATGCTCAATACATCTGCTAACATTAAAGATCCTCCTGCAATTAAAAAAATAATGTCTTTGCTCATACTAATCTACAGGTATCTACAAATAGTAGAATGTATATTTGACAAATCAAGGTGCGTTTTTTTTGCTACTGCCAATTTTTTTTCTAATTATAGAAAATCTTTTTTATACTGTTGGAATAAGATATGTTGTACAATCTCCCTTCAGGATTAAAATTATTTGGAAAATATCTTTTTTTCTTTTTTTCTGCATTTACATAATTTGAATACGGTTGGGAATGGTAATAGGATGCAAAATCAAATATGGTAATACAGTTGCATGTGTTGTAGCTCCTTAAAAATATGAAAAAAGGAGAACAGAAGCAAAGCTGACTGAAAGGCAAGAAGAGAAAACTGGGAAAGAAGTCTTTGCTAGCTGACGTCCAAAAATGGTCAGATTAGTGATTTAGTGACAAAATCATAAAATTATGCCTATGTAAGAGATGGTCAGTGTTCCAAGACTATTCTTTACTATACAGATTACAACTAAAATGTAATTCTCAGGACAGTATAGCAGAAGCTAACAGCTTAGTATGCTTGAGCTGTATGTAGAACCCAGCAAACCTTCTACCTTTTGCCCCGGTAAAAATTATGCTTTGTTCAACTCATCCTTGTTTCTGTGAAAATCAACATGGTATAATAGATATGCACCCCAATTACAATCAGTACTGGTCGTGTCCACATGCGGGACAGAATCTAAACACTCCTTTATACTTCCTCCGATCAATGTGTATGTAAGATATCTCTCGGTCTCCCAAAGTCATGAAGGTCTATGACTATAAATGTTCATCACTGTTCTACAGTCATATGTGCATCCATAGTAAATATGTCTAACAAAAACCCTCCCATAAATCATGCACTGGAAGTCACCTTTTGCTGTGTTGGGGTGGTCTTCATTTTACCCTGTTATTGACTCCAAAGATTTTTCTTTTAATATTTAATTTTTCCAGGCCTAGATAAGCCAGAAGAATGAATGTTGTTGATGCATGAATTGTAACATACTATCTGCTGTAAAGTAAAAAAGAAAAACTACTGGTATTAGAAGCCACCTATATAAAGAAAAAAAAATCAATTTCTGGTTAGCAATATCTATATATAGGTATCTAGATCTGGAGAGCTAGCTAGCTAGATCTAGAGATATCTAAACATGCTTAATTACTGGGTGATGTCTCAACTTAATAACTGGACCTTTCTCCCTAAAATCCAAAGAAAACATGCTGTTCCCTACTCAGTCAGTGTTATGTAATTTAAGGTAAATCCAACTTCCATCTTTAGGCTTATGCTTAAATAAAACTGACTTTTATCCTGGTTTTTCTCTCATACCATGCGATTATTGGAACTCTCAAGCTCTTTTTAAATAAATTACCTTATTTGCTCAAATCCAAGATGACTAAGTTCAAGGTGAACTCCTAATTAGATTCTAGACATAGAAGTTTATAACTTACAGGGCAAGCAGCCACAGGGGGGGCAGCCAGCAAGGGACAAGTGGCCTACTCCTTACACCTTCTCCCCTCTACTTTGCCTCCCTGCTGTCTGTACGCCCCATGCCTGCCTCCACCTCCATGATTTCTGTACCCCCCTGTACTTGACGATGCCTGTACCTCCTGGTGCCTGCACCCCCTACCACGTGTACCTTGTCCACCTGCCCTCCATTCTTGCACTCCCTGCTTCCTCCTCCCCTCCCCCCACATTGTGTCTGAACCCCCTGGCCCCTCCTCCTGCACCACTTGTCCCACTGATGCCTGCCTCGTCCCACCGTGCCTGAAAACCTGGCATCTGTCCCCTGCACCACTTAACCTCCTGGTACCTGTTCCACTCCCCATCCACTTGGCTTCTCACATCACCTACCACTCTGTCTACTCCCTGCAGCCTTTCCCCCACCACTACCACGTACCTTCTCATCCCAGCTTCAACTCCATCTGGGACCCTGCTCTGACCCAGAACACATGCCCCAATCTCCTACCCAGTCAGCTGTGGTTGCTTCAGCCCTGGCCACCACTGTTGCATGACTGGAGGCACCTTCCCCTGCCATCTCCTCCCCTCCCACCTTGTATTCAAATAGGAAAAAGCTTCCCCTTGGATTTGAGCAAACATGATAGTTGCTATGCAAATCAAGAGGATTTTTGGAAAAATATAAACCCGGTGATTTTTTTTTTTTCCATTTAAGGCTTAATATTCCCTCTCCAAATTACATAAATGTTAGTTTTCTACAAAACACTGCATCATACAGAGACATCTTGTATATTAGTCTGCCATTGCTTCAATCAAAATATGCAGTTTTTACATTTTATTTGATATTTTTTTTCCAAAAATGGAGGGGCAATTCATTCCTTAATGAAATCAGCATCATGTCATAATAAAGCATACACTTATGCAGTGTCTCATTTTTGCTTCCACATATTTAACAGATTTGTAAACTTAAAAATAGTGCATGACAACAGCTAGCATTGGCCCAATTTATATGATCTTGATAAGCATTTATGCTACAGGTCTAGAGGAGTGAGTATAGGGTGAGTCTGGAGGAGTAAGTGTAGAGTTTGGAAGTTGTGAAAAGAGTACTAATTACTCTGACTTTGTTTGTTCTTAGGCAACTTACTTAATCTTTCTCTTATGTTCTCCACCTGCAAAATGGGATAACTCTTCCCAGGAATTTTGTTAGGATTAGTTTGTGGAGTACTTTCAGAACATAAAGGGGTATTATTAATGTGTCATTCATTCTTGTAGATAGTGTTGAAATTGTAGTGTGAAGCTTACTTCCTACCTCACTGGCTTAAGTGTAATACTTCATCCTCAGCTGTGGATTTTTTTTTTCTTTTTCTTTCTTTACTTTATTGAAGTCAGAGGAAGGTAGGTATTAGACAGCAAAGGAAGGGAAATTTGGGGGGTTTGCTGCTTTTGACAGAAGAGACTGCTTCTTTGCTAAGCTGGTGTCCTAGAAAGCTCATCTTGCATAATATTTGTTCAACTTGAAAGTTAGGGGGAAATGATCTTGACTAGGCACACATTCAGTCTATTAATCATCTTTGGTATTTCTTGCTTTATGTATGCATTTGTAAATTTGTACAGAAGGTAAAATGGAAGTGTAAGGAAGGTTACTTAGGTCTGATGCTTAGTGGTAGCAGACTAGTCATTATTAATCAGTTGCAGCAACCGTGACTTCTGGAGCCGAGCTGCTAGGTACTATGAAAAAAGACAATTAAATCTCCAACTCCAGCCCTGAATTAAAGTTACCTCTACACTCAGGATATGTTTCTAGAATTAATACATCTTCTGTTTCATTTTTGGTTTGTTTCCTTTAGGATTAGGTGGATCAAAAATAGATGAATAGTTAAAGATTATGGTTGTTGGTCAAAATATTGAGTGTCATATCTGTAGTCATGTCCCCAAGGTCTACAGTGGTAACAAAAATGTGCTTTATTGCACATGATGTTTTACCTTTCTTTTCTGACCCTGGAATAGATTTGAAATGCATTAAAGACATTTCTTACACATCTTTTTTATTCCCATTGTTCACATTTATCTAAAACTGAGAAACCAGGTCTGTTCTTCAATACATAATATATCAATGTTATGTTAATAATGGCACCTGTGATGTAATATTCACATGTTGAAATTAACATGACTTGTTGGAATTAGATCGATACTGGATGGACATATACCATCTATTTTGTTAAGTTGACCATCTCCAAATGATTTTTTTTAAACTAACAACTAGATTATACCTCTGTAAGGTCTCTTAATTAAATCTAACTTGGAGTTTAAACAGTTAAGAAACACTAAGAAATCTAAAGGTAAAATAACTGAGGAAAAAGTATTATACTAACCACTTTTTTGAGCAATAGTCTGTGTATGTACCATAATTGATAGATACAAGTCTAGAGAGCTTTAGTTAGAAATGTCTAGTCAGCAGTGACCTGTGGGGTAGTTCCTTGTACATCCAATTAAAGGTATAAAGGGTGAATCCACCCTAATTATCCCACTGCTGTTGGTTGGCCAACTCATAATTCATTAGGGTACTTACTCCAAAGCATTTGGAATAGAGGGTAGATTATAGACTGTGTATACATACCACACATTTCAAGGTACATCTTACTGTACAAGTTAGAGGTGCACCGATACATCATTCCGTATCGTATCGGCACCAATAAAAGGAAAATTGACATTATTGGCAATTGACTTTTTTGGCCTATGTGACCGATAATGTCACAGATAAATGCTGTGTGCATGTACAATGCTGCAGCATGCGTGTGGCCAGAAGTCCAGCCTATCATCCAGCTGGTAAATCTGGGGGGGCGCAGGCAGAGATTAAGACCCCCACACTGAGGGAGGGAATGGGGCTGGGGCTGGGGCTGGGGCTGGGGCAGGGGTAGGCGCTGCCCAGCTGGGCAGGGTGCATGGGGTGAGGGCAGGCTGCCCACTGTGTGCTTAGGACCATAGGCTGCACCAGCCTCTTCTCAGCAGGGGGGACTGAGCCAGGGTGGGCTGCAGTGGTGCTAGGAGAGCTACAGGGTGGCTGTGGCAAATTTTGGGATAGCTGTAGCCCACCCCATAACTCTCCTCCCAGAACCACCACTGCCTGCCCCGCCCTACCCGAGCACAGTCCTGGGCCAGCTCCCTCCACCAGGAAGAAGCCACAGTGGGCAGCCCGCCCTTGCCCTGTGCAAATATCCAGGGGGTGTATGCTCCTCATGCCTTCCCTGGCATGCACGCAGTGTGGGGAGCTGCCTTCCCACCCCTCTATGTCCCCCAGATGTGCCACCTGCAGCTCCATCAAGTGTTCTGCCCCACTCCCATTCCCTTCCTCACTGGGGGCCTTGATCTGCCCCCCCCCCATGCCCCTTCCCCCCCCACAGACTTACCAGCTTGACTCTGCTCTTCAAGCTGCTGGGCTGTATATCAGCAATCGGATCCGTATCAGCAGATACAGCTGGTTAATAATCAACCCTCAGTATCAGTCAAAAAAATCTTTATCAGTGCACCCCTAATACAAGTAATATTCAGGTAAGTAACCTCTTTGTTTTGCTAAACTTAAATTCTGTGCATTGAATGCTTTAGTCTAAAATAACTTTATTCCCTACAATTGAGAGTGGCTAAAAATAAATCTTCTTGGCTCTCAGTCTGCAGTGTATTTGGGAACAGGGTATGGGTAGATTGCTAACAAATACCATTTAGACTGAGATACTAAAAACCACGTTCTGATTTAAGTTACTTTGGAACTAATTTTGGAGTAACTCCATTTAAGCCAATCAGCTTGTTCTTAAATTGTCAGTGCAAATTCAGAACCATCAGAGTTCATGTTCTTATTTTTAACTACGGGTTTTATGAAAACTTGTATATTAATTAATTTCCTAGTACACCTCTACATTATGATTGTTCCAAAGTTTACCTTAAAATATGTACTCCTGCAATGGGAAGAAAAGTGTCCAGAAATCAAGTATTTTTTTATTCCTCAGCTACAAGTTTTTAAAAGAACAGTGAGCACCTATTGTATGGGATATTTACATGATAAAGAAAGAGTTTGATATTAAAAGACAAGCATCTGGATGACTCAACTCCTTTGATTGTCATACACAACAGATTCATTGAAATTTTCACACCAGGGTTTTTTTGTGTTTAGGTGTAACTAAAAGGTTTGTTTTTTTCCCCAGCATATTGGACTAAGTGGATTCAAAAAATAAACTAATTTTACTTGATGTGTTTCCTAAGTATGTTTGTGATATGTTGGATTACCATGCATAATAAAGTGTTGGGTTTTTTTAATCCTGCTTTTATAATTACTCTATAAAGGTTAAAACAAAGTCTCTGCACGAAGCATTTGAAGTTGAAAACCCCATTTTTAAGTAGAGCTTATAAACTGATTATCCAAAGAAAAGCAAAGAACATTTTCCTTCCCTAAATGCTTCAAGAAGCAAACTGAAATGACTTCTGCTTCTAATGCTTTCTTGAGCTGAGGATCTGCTTTGTGTTTGGAACATTTGCAAATGTAATACAAAATAGTTACCTGACTAGAATGTCAAAAATAATGGGGACTAAAATTTTTATTGTATTCTACTGCTTTGACTAATCTTAAACTGTGACAATTTTGAATTAGGTATTCCTTCACGGAGAAGGGAAAATATTTGTTTTAAGAGATTATTTTTCTGTGATTTGAACCTACACATTTGCTGGCATTACAAGCCCTTTTTTTGGAACTGAACCCATTTTGAAGTTCTTAAAAGTGGTTTCGAAATTATAGGAGGAGGGAGATATGGAAGGAGGAAGACTTTTAAGGGGGTAAGGGGAGCTTGTTTTAGAAATCTGAAATGTCAAAGATATCATTTTAGTCTTTGTTAGATGGTGTTACACAGCTCATAGGTATGGATTAGACTCCCTGGAAGGTTTTCTATTCACTGTTGTTCTTGTGTATCTCCATGTGTGGACACATGAATGTCTTGTGCCTCCTGAGGCTGGGGGGGGCATGGTGGCGGTGAGCAAGGACCACCCACAGGTGGCCACGGTAGTGTCAGCGATGAGGGCGGGCCAAGCGGGAGGCGGCCGCAGCGGTGTCATTGACAGGAGTGGGTGGCGAGCGGCAATTGGCGTCCACCCACAGACGCCACTGGCAGCATCGGTGGTGGCCAATCTCAGGGGGTGCATGTGTACCCCCTACGTGTCGCCAATGTGTGATCACGTCTTCCAGAATGTGTAAGAATAAATCTATGTACCTATAAGGACTTATTTGAAGTGGGGGCAGGCGGGGAATGGTGAAGAAACGTTATGGTTGAGGGCCCCATCAAACGGCACTAAAAATATATGGCCAAAAGATTGTCCTTGCACTACGACTGTTTGATCTGTATTTCAAAGCTGCTGTTTCACCAATGTATAGTAGATTATATCTGAGCCTTCTCTTGAGTGAAAGATTAAGTGCAAAAGTTTATCAGTTACAAGTATTAGCTAAAACCCCAATAGATAATTTGTTCCTGAAAAGGCTACTGTCTGTTGCTGGAATGGGTCTTATATGTCTATTAGTGCATTTAGCTTGTCTCAGCTGCAGGAAAGAATACAGGTATCCTTGATGATTTCAATACCCCTATCTTTCCATTCTCTGTGCCCTGAAAAGTGTTCATGTGATTGCAGAAATTATGGTGCTTTACACAGCCTGTTTTATTACAGTAAAAAAGCAAATTTTCTCAAAAGCAACATTATCTTTAACTACTGTGGAATGATCTTCACCTTTCCTTTTTGACAAAAAAGGAGACTGGATGCTGGTTACTTGACCCCAGCAGTCTTTCCTGCCCAGAGCAGGGGGGCTGGATCCAATGATCTCACAAACTCTTAAAAGACGAGCTAATCTCTTTAGGTTTATTTGCTTAAAGTGAGCATTTTTAATCCAATGAAAAGTAAATAAACCAGAAGTTTAAACACCAAACTTGGGCATATCAGGAGCTTTTTGCATTCCTCTACCCCTTCCTCTGCCATGCGAGGGATTCTTTGCTTTCCTAAAGATATCCTATTCTTAAAGAGCAAGGAATATTTGAGAGGTGGGGAAATAGAAGCAGGATGAAAGTGTGTTTGTACTTTTCTTTTACTAAGTAATGTTTCTAATCCCGTGTAAAGCTTATATTTCTTCCATTGTCTCCTGTTACTGATGAGTAGATGTGTAAGCCAGAATATTCACAAAGTCAAATTCTGGCCACAGGTGTACTACCAGAGAACCATAAGCTTTGTAGGTGACAATGTACTTTGACAAAGGCAGCTGTCACCTGTAAAACCTTATGTCTCTCTGCCTCTCATTAAACATGGAATATTTTTGTGACTGGCTTGTTTGGTGCTTTAAATTGAACATGTGTTGGGGATCCAGTGAGGTTGTCCCACCTGGCAAGTTTAAAGCCAAAGGCTGGGCAGACCTTCTTCAGTCTTCCCCTCTTCCTCTCAACACCTGTGTGCCAGGCACCCCCATGACAGCATTTATTGTAATGAGAGTATTAGTTACGCTGGCTCCTATCCATCAGTTATTTGCACTGACATTGACGAGCAGATCCAGGAACTTGAACTATGTCTGAAATCAGATGCAAGGAGTTGTGCATGTCTCCTATTTCCCCTTTCTGGTTTTCTAATTTTCACCAAATCAATAGGGCTTCCTCTACTCCTATGCTGATATGTTAAGTTAAAATTCTAATACTGAATATATTATTAAGAGTAGCCAATTGCCCATCAAGAATGATGGGAGGGGGCGGGCTCTGCCTCCGGCCCCGTGCACCTCCCCCAGCTCTGTGCGCCCCTCTCCGCTGCCCACTGCTCCACCCCACAGCACCACCACCTCCCAGGCACAGCGGGGGAGGGGGGAGCTTGCACGCAGTGGCCACAGCCAGCACCCTGCACTGCCACTACTGCATGTCTGGCCATGCACAACAGCAGTGGCAAGGCCGGAGCAGGGGGGCGAGGCCAGCGCTGCGCTGCCAACACCCCACACTTCTGCCTCTAAGGAGTGGCGGGGGAGGCAGGGAAGCTTGCCCCACTGTCCCCTCTGTCCCCCTCAGCCAGCACCCTGTGCTGCCACCACCACCTTCAGGGAGCAGGATTGGGAGGGTAAGGCCAGTGCTGCTGGCCTTGGCCCCCGCTCCATCTGCTCCATTCCCACCGTTAAGGGAGCGCTCCACCACGCCGCTGTTGCCGCCTCCTGTCTGGAACACTCTTGGAGCACTCTGATTAGTTGTTTCAGACACCAATCAGAGTGTGAATAAAGTGTTACAGACAGACAGACTAAGGCTTTTATTATATTAGAATGTTTCTATGCCCATTTAAAAGTTGTCCGTGTTTTTAGAATAATAATTTATACTGCAAAATACCATAATCAGATTACCTTAAATTTAGAGGTTTTAAAAATGCATCACTGTGCCAAAAATTTGAAATGGACCAGTTCATTTTAAAATAATCAGTTTCTCCAAAAATGCTACAACTAAATCTATAATAATAATAGGCTTAGTCTGTCTGTCCGAATTACTCTGATTGGTTGTCTTGGCAGCCAATCATAATGCTTACTGAAACAACCAATCAGAGTGCTACGGAGAGACAGAATAAGAATGTGCTGAAGGGGA
This sequence comes from Alligator sinensis, assembly GCF_000455745.1. Classification (NCBI taxonomy): domain Eukaryota; kingdom Metazoa; phylum Chordata; order Crocodylia; family Alligatoridae; genus Alligator; species Alligator sinensis. Next base: position 85,995 of record NW_005843455.1, read on the forward strand.
AAAAAACCCCACGGTGAGGGGCCCGAACCTTTTCTTCTTTTTTCCTTTTTTTTTTGTCTTTTTTCCCAGAGCCTGCCCATGTCTTTGCCAGGGGGCGAGCTGTGGGAGGCCTGGTGCTTCACACCGTGGCAATGGCATGCCCCCGGGACTACCGTGGCAATGGCATGCCCCCGGGACTACCCGGACAGGGTGACAGCAGCGGGGTGCTGCCTGGGGGGGTGCTGCCACCATGGAGGGAAACACTAGGGTCCCCCGTGGCTCAGGCGCTATATGACCTGCCGGTAGCTTGCTACCTGGCCATGGGAGACAGGAATTCTCCAGACAGCTCTCAGAGGCCGTATGGTTGAAAGATATTGTTGTCATGGGTGACCTAAACTACCCTGACATCTGCTGGGAGACAGTCAGCCAAATCTAACCGCTCACGTCGGTCCTTAACCTGCATACAGGACCTCCACCTAACACAGGAGGTATACGATCCCACTAGGGGAAATGCCTTGCTGGACTTGGTGTTAGCTACAGGGGATGACCGGGTGGGGAATCTGCAGGTACAAGGTAACCTAGGGGATAGTGACTATCGATTGATTGAATTAATTATCCAGCGAAGGGTAGATAAACTAACCAGCAGGGTTGAAGTCCTAGACTTCAGAAAGGCTAACTTCAGTGTGCTCAGGAGATTAGTTAGTGAGGCATTAAACTCAACAGCATTGGCAAAATGGGGGACCAGGAAGGGTGGTCATTCCTCAAAGGAGTGATCCTACAGGCACAGAAGGAGACAATCCTATTGCGCATAAAAGAGGGCAAAGGGACCAAGAAGCCTTCTTGGCTGAACAGGGAAGTTCAGGAAAGCCCAAAGGCAAAGAAAGAAGTATACAGGCTGTGGAAACAGTGGGTAGCTACCAAGGAAGAGTATACCTCCCTGGCTCGCACTTGCAGGAAATCAGGAAGGCCAAAGCAGGATTAGAATTTAGGCTGGCGACAAAATTTAAGGACAACAAAAAGTCCTTCAGGTATATAGGGAGCAAAAGGAAGGTGCAGGGTAGCATAGGACCCCTACAGGACAAACTAGAGCAATTGGTGACAAAGCTGAGCTCTTCAGTGAGTTCTTTGCATCTGTATGCCTAGACACAGACTAAGACAAATCTCCCAGTTGGATCACAGACAGACGCAGGAGGGACACCAGCCCACCAACTGGTACGCAAACTTAGTGAAGGGGCACTTGGAGGGGCTGGGCGTGTTCAAATCAGCAAGCCTGGATGAACTTTATCCAAGGGTGCTCAAGGAATCGGCCAGTGTCATAGCAGAACCATTGGCATGACTGTTCGAGCACTCATGGTGCTCCAGTCAGGTCCCAGAGGACTGGAAAAGGGCCAATGTGGTCCCTATTTTCAAGAAGGGGAGGAGGGAGGAACCAGGGAGCTATAGGCCAGTTAGTCTTACCTCTATCCTTGGGAAAACTCTGGAAAAAATCATTAAGGATGATATTTGTGGAAGCCCAGCAGGGGAAATAATGCTGAAAGGAAATCAGCATGGGTTCATTGCAGGTAGATCCTGCCTGACTAACCTTGTTTCTTTTTACAACCAGGTCACAAAATGCTTACACACAGGAGTTGAGGTAAATGTTATTTACCTAGACTTTAAGAAGGCCTTCGATACGGTATCTCATTCTATTCTCATAAATAAACTTACAGGCTGTGATGTAGATGATTACACGGTCAGGTGGGTAGCAAATTGGCTTAGGGGTCGCACCCAGAGAGTGGTGGTGGATGGGGCAATATCGACTTGGAAAGATGTGGGCAGTGGAGTCCTGCAAGGCTTGGTCCTTGGACTGGTGCTATTCAATGTCTCCATCAGTGACTTGGATGAGGGCACAGAGTGCACTCTGTCCAAGTTTGCAGATGATACCAAATTATGGGGCAGAATTAACACACCAGAGGGTAGGGAACAGATCCAGGAGGATCTGGACAGGTTGGAAAAATGGGCAGAACAAAATAGGATGCAGTTCAACAAAGACAAGTGCAAAGTGCTGCACCTGGGCAAAAGTCCCACCAACACACTTACAGGCTGGGGGATGACCTTCTCAGCAGCACAGCAGCAGAAAGGGATCTTGGAGTCATAGTTGACTCCAAGATGAACATGAGTTGTCAATGTGACAAAATGATCAACAAATCTAACCGCACTTTATCATGCATTAGCAGATGCATGACTAACAGGCCCAGGGAGGTGATGCTTCCCTTCTATGTGGCACTGGTCAGGCTGTAGTTGGAGCACTGCATCCAGTTTTGGGTGTCACACTTCAAGAAGAATGCAGAGAATCTTGAGAAGGTTCAGAGGAAGCTACTCGTATGGTCAGAGGCCTGCAGACAAGGCCCTACGAGGAGAGACTGAGGGACCTAAATCTCTTCAGTCTTCGCAAGAGAAGGCTGAGAGGTGATCTTGTGGCTGCCTATAAATTCATCAGGGGAGGGCAGCAGGGAATAGGAGATGCTGTATTTACTAGGGCACCCCCTGGAGTAACTAGGAACAATGGCCACAAATTCATAGAATCATAGAAGTAGGGTCGGAAGGGACCTTGTAGATCTTCAAGTCCGGCCCCCTGCCTGGGCAGGAGAGAAACTGGGCTCAAGTGACCCCAGCCATGTAGGCATTGAGCTGCTTCTTAAAGACCCCCAGAGTAGGAGCCAGCACCACTTCCCTTGGAAGTCGGTTCCAGATCCTAGCCGCCCTAACTGTGAAGTAGTTCTTATGGATGTCTAATCTGAACATACTCTCCAACAACTTGTGGACGTTATTTCTTGTTATCCTGGGGGGCGTTGGGGGAAACAAGGTCTCCCCCAAACCGTTCTGGTCCCCCCTAGTGAGTTTATAGACGGTCACAAGGTCCCCCCTCAGTCTTCTCTTGTGAAGGCTGAACAGGTTCAGGTCCCGTAGCCTCTCATTGTAGGGTCTGCCCTGCTGTCCCCGGATCATGTGGGTGGCCTTCCTCTGGACCCTCTCAATGTTGTCCACATCCCTCTTGAAGTGGGGCGCCCAGAACTGGACACAGTACTCCAGCTGTGGCCTGACCAGTGTCACGTAGAGGGGGAGGATCACCTCCTTGTCCCTACTTGAGATGCACCTGTGGATGCACGATAGGGTCCGGTTAGCCCTGCTGACCGTGACCTCGCATTGTCGGCCCATGTTCATCTTGGAGTCAATGATGACTCCAAGATCCCTTTCTGCCGCCGTGCTCTCAAGAAGGTAGTTTCCCATCTTATAAGTGTGTTGCCGGTTACTACTGCCCAAGTGCAGCAC
>NW_005843455.1:90298-92521 GCF_000455745.1 Alligator sinensis
GGAGGTGAAGAATTTGTTAAAGATGTCTGCCTTCTCCTCTGGCACAACCACCAGATTGCTCAGCGCATCTTGCAGGGGTCCCACATTTCCCGGCGCCTTCTTCATCGTCCCTATATATTTGAAACAGGACTTTTTATTATCTTTGATCTTGGACGCTAGTCCTAGCTCTATGTCCGCCTTAGCTTTCCTCACAGCCCCCCTACAGTCCCAAGCAGTGGAGGTATATTCTTCTTTGGAGACAGTCCCCCCCTTCCACTGGGTGTACGCCACCTTTTTGGCAACCAGCATTCCCGGACTTCCTTGGTGAGCCAGGGAGGCTTTTGGGCACTCTTGCCCCCCTTGCTTCTTGTTGGGATTGTCACCTCTTGGGCCCTGAGTATCGTCTCCTTAAGGAACGACCACTCATCTTGGGCACTGAGTTCCCCTGCCCTTGAGAACCCCAACGCCTCTCCCACCAATCTCCTCAACTTGTTGAAGTTGGCCCTCTTGAAGTCTAGGGCTACCGCCTTGCTGTAGGCCCTTGACACCCTGCGCTGTATGGTGAATTCCAGCAAGCGATGATCGCTATCACCCAGGTGGTCCAGGACCTGGAGCCCCCTGACCAGATCATTGCCTGTGGCCAGGACCAGGTCCAACAGGGCATTTCCTCTGGTGGGACTGTGCACCTCCTGGGTTAAGTGGAGGTCCTGTATCTCAGCCAGGAACCTCCTAGAACGGTCCGACCGTTCTAGGATTCAGGCTAGATTCTAGCCTGAATGAGGCTAGACATCAGGAGGCACTACTTCACTGTCACGGTGGCTAGGAGCTGGAACCAACTTCCAAGGGAAGTGGTGCTCGCCCCTACTCTGGGGGTCTTCAAAAGGAGGCTAGACAGTCACCTAGCTGGGGTTGTTTGACTCCAGCATCCTTTCCTGCCCATGGCAGGGGGTCGGACTTGATGATCTGCTCAGGTCCCTTCCAACCCTACAACTATGAAACTATGAAATGAAAGCACATGTGTGGATGCACCCACCGTTCGGCTTTATAACTGCATTCAGCCCCAGCTGCCCGGGAGCAATTTGTGTGCTATTTCCAAGCCAAACTAATGCTCTGAAGAAGAGCAGCAGCACCTCAGGGGAGGGGAGAAGGAAAGATGAGCGAGGCTGGAGTGGGGGCACTATGTGTAACTGTGAATTTCTCTCTCAGGGATGTATTTGGTAGCCGACAAAGAAGAAATGCAAGCTGTGTGAGGCTGCCTTGGCCCAAGGACACTGCTGGTTTCCTCCTGTGACGTGCTGAGAGAGAAATGCAGAACTCTGGACCTCTTGGTTCAGAAACGATACCTTTTATTTGACCAACTACTGAAGTGCAAAAATATTATCTTCTCCTGCAAGCTTTCAGGTATGCGCACCTTAGACTCAGGGAAAATTAAAGATGGTAAAAAGTCCCCACAGGTAGAAAATAAACTTAATTTTTGTACAGAGGAAGCTCTCAGACCAACACGGCTAACAAAAAACCCATGCCTGAAACACGGAAGATGCTGAATTTTAGCTGATTTTTTGGATTTAAACTTCATTGTTGAACAAGAAAGATTTCTACACCTCCCTGCCTTCCTGCCACCACCAGGGAAGAAATCCTGCTGTATCTGCCCATTGAAAAGCAACTCTCAAAGACACTGGCGTGGACCTAGAGGGGCAGACTTCCACCTTCAGCTTCTTCTGTGCAAAAATGAAGTTTATTTCCTACCTATAATCAGAGCCGTGTCATGGGACCCGTGGGCGCAGGCCCCAGTTGCCCCCCACCGCCGCACCTTATGGAAAGGGCTGGATGCAGGCAGAGCCCCTTCCCCGCCTGGCCCCGCTAGTTTATTTCGGTGAGTTTCCCCCCCGCCACGACGCAGATTTTTGTCGACGGATCGGGGTGGGGGGCCCAAAACTTGATCTTGCAGGGGTGGGCCGGCCCTGCCCATAACGGGGGCGTGTTCCCATCTCCCGCTTTCCCTGAGCCTGAGGAAGGGCGTGAGCCCGAAACCCGGCAGAAAAAGATCACTTCCCCACCCTCAAAGGGACCCTCTCCGAGCCCAGAGGTTTCTCTCGCTCCGCAAGAGGGAACTAGCGGCGTCTTCGGGCCCAGGCGGCCTCAAGGCCCCGAGCGAGGGTGAAGGCAGAGCGGGCGGCGGGCGGGGTCGGGTCGGGTCAGGCCCGTCGTGCGGTGCCAGGCGGGGCCAGAAGCCGCCTCACGGAG
>NW_005843455.1:92552-108935 GCF_000455745.1 Alligator sinensis
GGAAGGGGCCTGTGGCCGCCCCGCCTGTTAGGTCTCGTTTGGAAATGTTGCACGGGTTGTGCCAGGGCCATTGCTCGCCGTGGGCTGGAGGTGAGCACCCCCGTTCCCTTCCGCCCCCGGGATGACTCGCTCCCATTTCAAACGCTGGGTGGCAGGCCTCGGCTCCTTCCCTTCCCTTTACGTTAGGGTGGCTTAAGAGGGACCGGGGCGGGGGGAGGGAGGGAAGTCGTTGAGCAGGTGCCGCCCTGTAAAATGGCCCGACGCAGTGCCAGACCCGCAAGGACTGTGGCACCCTGGCTCCTGACTCATTGGGGTTTGGGTGCTGGTAAAGCGGAGAAGAGCCACGTGGGTGTATGGTGCCTCCCTCCCCGGTGCAACCGGTCCTGGCCCGGTGGGGCGGGTGGGCTGCGGTGCCCATGGGCTCCACCACCCGTTTTAGGCTGATCCGAGACCCTATTGCAGGGGGAGGAGGAGGAAGAGGAGGGCAGGGTGTGCGGTGCTGCCTCCTTTGCCTGTTTTCATAGCTTGACATCGCTGCTGAGCCATGGGCCCGCGGTATTTCCAACCTATTTGTAGAGAATCCTTTTGTTTTAACATCCCTTGTCACTTAGCTTTCAACCTTTGCGTTATTTTGTCCCTCTAGATGCTTGTTACTCCTTAGTATAGTTTTCTTCCCCTTCTTTCCATTCACTATTTCCCTTGATTTTGAGGTACCTAAGGTGCTTCTTGTATAGAGCAATATCCTGAAGCAATTCTTGTCTGTATGATGTTGAAATTGCTGCTGCTTTTGCCTCTAGTGTTATATCCTTTAGGTGTACTGCCCACCCTCCTGGACCCTTTTAGCTTACAGTCTGTTTAGTCATTACTAGTTCTCAGGTTAACCCTTTTAAAGTGCGGTGCCCCTTTTTTGTTATTCTCCTGTTGTCCCTTTGAAGGATGGTTTCCATCGTGTCACGATCGCCTCCTCCCAAGTTTCCTGTCACCTTTACAGTGGCAATCAGTTCTTCCTTATAGGTCAGAACAAGATCACGATTCATAGTTCCCTACCGTTAATATAGTTATTAATCTGGGTATATGTGACCATATGCTGTCTTGTCTTGGGCAATATGGACCTGCCTCCAAAGGAGGCTATGGTATCTTCTTGCAGCCACCTCCCAGCCTGTTTTTCACTCGGGTTAACCCCATCCTTGCCTGCCATGCATTGAGGATAATAGTGTAAATTTGGGAGGCTGCCCTCAGACTACCAGAGATGCCCTAACTTACTCTTCTTTGAGCCACCTTGATCTGACTTAACACTAATTCTGAGCAGGGTGCCTCTGTCCTTTCGCAGGGCTCCCTTTTCCCCAAAGATAGCACCTAGGACCCGTCAGATGGGGAGTTGGGGGAATCCCAGGGCCATGTTGGAAGTGGATACCTGTCACCCTCACTGGGATCAAACCCAGGTCCTTCTAGTCTGTAGCCAGTCACCATACCAACTGAGTTACACAGCTCCCTGTTTAATGTTGTGGTAGGAAGCCTTCTCTGGCTGTAGGACAAAATGATCCACCACAGGTAAGAAGCAGGTGTTTGCTAGGACCAGACTGCCACCAGTGCTCATCCTTGCAGCAGCAAAGGGATGGATGCCTGCTGCAGAAGCCCTGCATTTATGGGCCAGATCGAGTGGCTCCACGGGACAACTCCTGGTTTAGCAGAAACAACGTGCATCTCTGAGATGCTTGCAGTCTTTGTCTCATCCTGAAGAGCATCTTTCCCCTCTGGGATCTGGGTCAGAAAAAGAATCAAACCCAGGACCCACGCTTAGACTCCTAGACTCTGTCCCCTTCCAGTCACCTGGCCTCTCTCTCTCTGAACAGATGTGTAAGGTGTTCCTCATTCACTTTTAACTGGCCTACAGCCTGCCAACTGCAGTGGCCTTACAGCACTGCTTCTCTCTGAGTAACAGAAGTTAAAGCAGCCTATGAAAGGTATAGATTTTAGCCTGCAATATTTCAAATAAACATCACCTTTGTTGTTATAGGTTGATCTTATAGAGGGGTTTTGGACATTTCAGAAGGCTGTGTTCTGCATGAGGTTGAAACTACATACACTGCAGAACCGTGTGCCTCATTCTGTCGTCCGTCGTGTCGTCGTCCCCCCACCCCCGCACCAGACAATAACAAGCTGTACTAGAAATCTGCTTCTCAACACAAGTGTGTGTCTTGATTTTTCAGTTCCCCTTTGAACTTACAAAGTTTAGTTTTGCATAAGGCTGCTGTTTATCATGACACTATTAACCTACAGATTTCCTTCTTCTTTCCTCCTGGCTTCCAACTTTGGTTTTACAGTGATTTTTCACATTAGTTAAATTGAAACTCAGCATGTATTGTGAAACTATACCATATAACCACATATAAGTAAGCATGAACAGCCAGAGTTTAAACAGAGAAAATTGACTGCGTTTTAATCTACCAGAAATCAATACAACAGAAATCCAAGTAGTCCACCAGTCAGATTTATTTTAGGAATTACATAGATTCGAATTCTGTTTATGTTGTGTATAGAAACTTTAACATTTATGTTATTTTAAAAAATAAACCTAACAATTTTTCTGATTCTTTACAGATCTGTTGATACACCACCATCCAACATTTTTTTTCAGTAGTTATGGTAACTTGGAATGTTATTAAGCATGGAGATTAAGTTAGATGTTCTAATTTCTACATGTATCAAGCAAAGGAGGCCTTGGCCTCGCATTTCCTGGCTGGGACAGGTAAGAGTCCTTATATTAACATCTTCAGGAAATGGTTTATAGGTACCACATTAGTTATTAATTTAGATATCAGTTGCTGAAGGAAGGAGTTGGGGATCAGACTAATAATTAAATCTTCTAGGCCAAATTCAGTTCTAGCATAAGTGGGGGCTAAATATGGCCCTGTATTATAAACCATTGCTGAGAAGGGTCATGTTAAGATTGGGGTTATAGTCTTAACTTCATTTTCTCAGGACTTTCAAGAGCTTAACTGTGCTCTTAATTTTTATATTTTGTATTTAATCAATAAATAACCTTCCCCTCCATTGGTTTAATCCAATTACCACATCTGTCAGCACCATTTTTCATGCAAAATAGAAAATAGATTCTTTAAAAAAATGAGAGATACATTTTATCTTTCAACAGGAAAAAGAAGCAGTTTTTCTTTTAGATGCTAAACGTATAAATGAAATTAACCTGGTATCAGGAAAGACAAAAAAGAAAATTCCTCGACTACAGACACTGCTGAAAAATGTAGCTGTCTTAACAACATCACAAAATGGTTAAGTATTAACATTTTATACATTCAGAACTGAATTTTTATTTATTTTAAATTATAAATTATAGGAATTTGGACAAATTTGTTAGTGTAAAATCTGGCCCCGCCTGGCACCGCACGACGGGCCTGACCCGACCTGACAACTCTGCATGTGCAAAGGAATTTGCCAGCTTGGGGACAGTTGTAGGACCTGGGCCCCAAAAGGGGAATATTTAACATTTAATATTTTTACAGCAGGGCTGTCCAACTTGCAGCCCAAAAGGGTCTATCTTGTGGCTTGCAGGCTCCTATCCAGCCACTGCTTCCTCTCCAGCATCTTATGTTGCTGCCGGGGACTCTGGGCTTCCTCTTCCTCTGGCTTCTACTTCCCCTCCTCACTCCCAAGGGTGAGGTGGCATGGCCCACAGGGCCCAGAGTCCACACAGCAAGGGGTGCAGAGGATCTGCACAGTGGGATGGAAGAGGAAGGGGGCCTTCACAGCAAGTGGCCTGGTGTAGGGGGGGCATGTGGCCTGCATGGCATATGCAGCCCCTTGCTGTCTAGAAGTTAAATGGCCCTGCTTAACAGTAAAACAGTTATAAAAGTCTTTCCCTGCTATGCAAACAGGTGCTTGGTTGGCAGGAATCCTTACAACAGGAGAGCTGTTTCTCTGGAATAAAGACCAAGACTGTTTGAAAACTGTGCCAGCAATTGAAGAGTCTACTAAGGTGGTCACAGCGGCACAAGGTAGAATTTTCAATTTGTCCTTTTTTAAATCAGTAATCCTGCTGCCATGCATATTTCTTTATTTTTAATCCATGTCTAGCTAATGATAAATTCATTCACACCCTTGGCAATAGGAAGTACAATTCAGATTTCCCTCCTTCCTAGGGTTTGGCAACCAGTGATCCTTCTGCATCACAACGTATGCATGGGAGGTCACCCAGGCCTTTGATGCCTATATGTAGGCAGGAGATTTTTTTTGGAGGAGTGGAGGCTGCCCAGACCTTCCATCTCCCCGAGACAGAATTCAAAGGCCAGACTGTATCCAGACATTTGGTATCTCCATAGCTGTATTTGTACAAGCATCTAGGGATTGAACCCTGGTCTTTTGTATGGTAGACAAGGATTCTACCACTGAACCACAGGGGACTCCTTTTCACGGGGAGTGCTAACCTAACTGTACTATACGGGCCTGTTCCTCCTTGCTTGCTCTTCTGGCCCCATGACTCTTAAACACTTCTGCTGTGTAGTTGTCCATCTTCAACAGGGCGGGGTGGAAGGTGTTCTTACCTCTTGTAGGGTGTGAAAGATATGGCTTTGAGTTTCCTCTGGCTGAGCAAAACTTAAAATCCATGTCTCCCACTTTCTTTATGTGTGCTGTAACTATTAGGGAAAATTAATAGGGGTGCTTAACCTGGCGTCAGCAATGTATGTTGGGCATGCTCCATTGGCAGGCTTATGCATCCAGTCCATATAGGTCCTAACTGTAGGCGTTAGTTCCTTCCAGAAACTTGGGCCCAGGGATATCAAGTGAATCCCAAAATAGTTTTGGTAGATAAATGCCCAGCACCACTCCTGCAAACACATCCTAGACAGAGTGTCGTCTAAGCACGTTTCTAAAAGCAGCCACAGAATATTTTTCTGCAAGTAGTGGGTGCAGAGTAAGAGTAGGCTAATTTTTTGGTGGCTGTCTTGGGATTGCTACTGAGGAAGTATAAACATACCTTGAGCATTAGGAGGGATTTAAATAGTAAAGGGCCATCCTGGGAAGAATATTCTGTGCATTGTGGATGGTGTGGCAGTTAATGAAAAGGTGGTTCTTGGGGACACAGACAAAGGGGCATCAAGCCTGGCGTAACTGGCAGAAACAAAGTACTAGCAGTGACAAAGATGGAGATGTAGGAGCTTTAAGATGTAGGAACTTTAGGACAACCACTAGAAGCTTGAATTTGCTGGAGAAGAGGGAGCCAGTGGAAAGACTGATGAACCAAAATAGAGGCAATCTTAAAAGCTTTCATAGCCTGGAAAAGTTGATGTGTAGATCAAGGAGAATAGTGAAGAAGAGATTGCAGTAGCTGAAGGAGAGGCTGTTAAATTTATCTCAGACATGAAAAGACTATCCCAAAAGAAATATGAAGGTAGGTTTATCATTTGCCCCTTTCACAAAGGCTATTGCTATTATATTGGACCAAGGCTGCTGTAAAGCTTACTGTTTCAGTGCAGTTTAAACTAAAGTGAAATGCAAGGCATTTCTTTGTTTATTTGAAAGCAGTTTGAATTTGAAACTCACCATGCAACTTGTGTCCCTCATACAAAGTTTACTCCTGGTATAAATGACAAGACAGTCTGCTCTTTGTGTTCTTTTTTTAATTACACTTACTAAGCACAGTTTAGAATAGGTTGTTCTAACACTATTCCGATATGTTAGTCTTTTTAGTCTTTTTAAGTAAAATTTATTAAATTAAATCCAGTGGAGACAGGAAAGGAGTAACTCTTGTGATACAACATTATTTTTTGCAGAGTGTTCTATGAGATTGTATCTATATGTATCAGGAGATGGCAAAAAGGTGCTGCTCACTACTCCTACAGTGTGCATCTTCTTGTGGGAGAGCACAGAAAGCAAAAATGCATCCTCTTCTAAAAATCCTTCATTGGCTGGGCGTTGGTCCCAAATTTTGCCTAAAGAATCAGTTGTGTTACCTTCCATTGAAGATAAAGAAACTGGAGTGAATGTTGATTTCATCAAGAATGAGGTAAAAAAAGGTAGCATCCTTTTTAAGTAGGGTAACTTCTCCTTTAAGTGAAATAGAACCTCAGACTTACCAAGAGTTTTTAGTAATGTCATGGCTATCTTTTTGGCAGTGTTTGCAGACTTAACTGTGCAGTTCCAAAACAAGCTTTAACAAGAGAGACTTAAAAAAAGTTTCATATTGCATGTTGAAAGCTGTTTTTATTTCCTTTACAATTGCTCTGCGTGCTTTTTTTGAAAATGTATAACAATAGTGAACATTCAAATATGTAACATAGATATAATTTTACAGCATCTTTCTTGTTTGTGCTTTACAAAGCACAGTCAGCTTTATATAGAAGAGTTATGTAGAATGGACATTAACCTTTTCCTTTGCATTTTCAGCAGAGTCTAGAGGTTTATTTTAATTAAGTTCTAGAGACCAACAAGAGAGATCTTAATGTAAGGGCTTATCTGAAGAGTAGAGATGCGAGGATTGCAGCAACAAACTAGTAGCATTTTTTCTCTCTTAGCTCTGGAGGTGAGAATCTAGTTTTGGCTCGCAGTCCTGCAGTTTGATCCGCATCAGTGTATATCCCCCCTGCTGCCCTGGTGACACGACTCCTGTGCCTGCCAGTGCTTTGAGGGGTGTCGCGCCACTGCCTGCACTGCAGCCCTGCATGAAGGAGGCGTGTTGCCGAGGTAGTGGGGGGGAGGGTGGGGGGGGAGGAGCAGCGGTGAGGATATCCCCACGTGGCCCCACTGTTTCCAGCTGCACCAGGTCATGCCCACCAGGCTCCAGAGGCCCCAGGGGAGGGAAGCAGGGCAGGATCCCAAGCCCACAGTCTGCTCCTGCCTTGGGTACAGACCTGAGGGACACGGGTCCCCCCTGCCCCCCGAGAGTACTCATGGCAACGGGGAGACGGCTCTCCCCCTCCCTTGGACGAGCCACTGGTAACCCCATCCTGCTTCCTGCTGGGGCCCTGCAGCTGTGCATTGCAGGCCTGGGCCCCAAGCCCCACCTGGCTGGGCAGCAGATTCATCCCTGCCTAGCTCCCTTTCCCCACCACTTACCTGCTGGAGCTACATGCTGCCTGGGGCCATGTGCATGTGGCACCCCCTGTCTCCTGCTCCCTCCCAGCTCCCTGCAGTCTGGAACTCTGCCAGCCTGCAGGGAGCTCATTGCAAAATGGCAAAATCCACGGGTTTCTCTTGTAAAATGAGAAATCCGTGTTTGCCTCTAGTGAAAGGTAAAACCCGCGGTGTACTCCATTTTTCCGAGGGAAACGGGGAAACCCAGATCCCTGGATTAATAATCAGTTATTTCACAAGCAGTGTCCTTTTAAAGTGCTCCTGTAGATGTTAGTGTATTGTACTACAATCATAAAGAAATACTTATTTTTCTGCTCATTATTCTAATATAATAAAAGCCTTTGTCCGTCTGCCCATCTGTCTCTAATGCTTTTATTCACCCTGATTGGTTGTCTTAGCAGCCAATCACAATGCTGACTGAAACAACCAATCAGAGTGCTCTACACAGACAGAGACACACGGCAGATCACTATCCTTAACAGCAGGGACTGAGGGGCAAGGGCAGCACCTCACCACCCCACTCCCCAGCCTTGGAGGCGGCAGTGGCACAGGGTGCTGGTTGTCCTTGCCCCCCCCATCTGGCCTTGCTGCCGCATCCAAGTACTGGCCACACTCCCCTCCCCACTTCTGACCCCCCCCCAGCAGAAAGACCTAAAGATGTGATGAGGGGGGGAGGCGCATGGGGCCAGAGGTGGAGTGGCAGCACCACAGGGTGCTGGATGACAGTGTTTCATCCCTGCCTGCCCTCACACCCATCATTCATGACTGAGAAGCCGGAGCAGGGCCCCCCGCCCCCCCCTCCCAGCCCTACTTCTTGGAGGCAATAGCATTGGGTGTTGTCTGTGCAGCGCTGGCCTTGCCCCTCTGCTCTGGCCACGCTGCTGCCACCACCGCTGCCTGGCCCTGACAAAAGCTGGCAAGAAGTGGGGAAGGGGAGGGGGAGACACAGTGGTGGTGCCCTGCTGCCATCACTGGGCCCTGAGAACAGCTGAGAGGGAGGAGGGGATTGTACCTGGCTGGATGTGCAGCGGTGGCAGTGCAGGGCGCTGGCTGCCACCTGCAAGCTGCCCCCCCTCCCCTGCACCTGGAAGGTGTTGGAGTGGCCGGGGGGGGGCACACAGGGCTGAAGGCAGAGTGGCAGCAGCGTGGGGTGGTGGGTAGCAGCACTCTGTCCCCCCCGCCCCTCCTTCCCCCATCATTCTTGACGGGGAATTGGCTAGTTTTATAATAAAAAAGTGCTTCTCCCTTATATTTTGCATATTCCTATATACTGTTATGTTACCAACTAGCATCATTTTCAGTTGACTTGCTTGAAAAACCAATCCCTTCACCTGCCTTTTAAAAAGTTGTAAGTTTATTTTGGTGAGAACTTTTTTTTTCTTTCTTTCTCTTTTAGTGCAGGCAGTTCTCAAATATGCTTTAAGAAACAAAGGTTTGAAGTTTCCTATGGAAATATATTTCTTATAGAAGTAAACTCAGTAGAGAAAGTAGATCCCTGCACACCTTTTAGCATATGTCTATAAACAAAACATGAGTGATTTAGAATGACTAGGCACATCTACACATGTGCTTTAATGCACATTAGCCTATTTTAATGTGCACTAGCGAAAGCAGTTTTTTCATGACATTTTAATGTGCATTAAAATAGGCTAATGTGCCTTTTTCTTGTACCTCACAATGGAGGTACTAAATTTTAAAGTGCATCAGCAAAAGTGCATTAATGAATGTGTAGACACACCCACTGATTCTCCGCTAATACCATAACTGAAAACTAGCAGAATGTGACAGTAAGTTTCTTAGTGAGATTTCATAATCATGATATCATCTAGGGAGGCAGGTCCTTCAGACATTCAGTGCTTCAGTAGCCAAAATAATAAGTCTTGGTATAATTTAAGTTAGGTTGCAGGGTTCTGATGAGAGTTTTGAATAGCTTGCCTTAACTTCTTCTAACCAAAAATGTTCTGTGAAGTCTGATTTTAATTGTAATAGCAATAAACACTGGACTAATGTGTGTAGGTTATAAAAACAAACAAACAAAAAACCCCAACCTCTTTTGCAGATATTGGGTGACTGCTGCTTGTGTTCTTTTGTGTTTTATTCTGTGGAATGCTTGATGCTGACATTTTTGGTGCTGCGTTGGTCTGAAAACCACTTTAGGTGAGTTCAGAGTCATTTGAAATTTTGCCATTGTATAAAAAATTGTTTTATTGTTACTCAAACATTTTGGCGCTAGATATTCAAATACATGGAAATGTTTGTTTACATGTATGCAGAGTTATTTATGAATGTTAACAGCTGGCATGTATGAACTGGCTTGCATTACTTATAAACATATTCAAGCTACTTATCCATAAATGTATAAATGCATTTGGTCAAACTTTAACTGCATAGCCCAGAATGTTTCATATTAAACAATTCAGTTTTACTGAGAAGCAGATTGTCCCATTATATGATTACTCTTACTGTTGATTTTTGGCAGGAAGCTATTCACAGGCTACTGTACATGGAGTATGGAGGGATAGGCCTGAGGTTATACTACTCCAACCCTTGCAGAAGGGTACCTGCAAGTATTAGCAGCATTTATGAGGCAAAATAATTAGGCCTGTGTAGATTGTGTATTCTTACTCATGCCTTACTTATCGATTGACAACGATCGCTCTGTTTGTGCTCTGTGTAAACATATTAGACCATGTAGACCAGGGCTGTCCAACTGGCTGCCTGTGAGGGGTTAAATTGTGGCCCCTGGGCTCCTGTCTGGCTGTTGCTCACCACATTGCTCTGGCTGTGACAGCAGCCAGAATCTTCAGGTTTCCCCTCCCTCCTAAAGCTGCCATTTCCTGCCTCTGCCCCAGGGGCAGGGCAGTATAGCATGCTATGTGGGGGGCTGAGGGTGAGTCTTGTGGGTGAAGGTGGGGAAGGAAGGGGATCATGCCCAGGGGTATGTGGTTCCCAGGGGCTTAAAAGCTGGATAGCCTTGATCCAGACTATTCCCAGCCAAAAATGTTTCTGCTATACGTTTCTTACTATTTTGTCCAGTTCTGAAAAATCTCAGGAGATAAGATTACTGTTCTTTCATTAGTGAGATTAGTTTACAGTGAATTAGATATAGCTCGGTATCAGGAAGTTTTGCCATATTTTTCCTTAATTTCTTCCTGCTATTCCTTGATATATACCTGTGCACATCTTAAATAACTCTTTCTCCTGCTTTTAAATAGGTATGCATTGTCTTTCTACTGTATTTCCTTTATCATATTTTAGGTCTGGTTTAAACGTCTTCAAATCACAAAATCATAGAAAAATAAGGATGGAAGGGACCTGAGGAAGTTATCTAGTTCAGCCCCCTCTTCAAGGTTGGATCATTCCGTTTAACCTATTCCAGCCAAGGTTTTATCTAATGTGCATTTAAAATCGTCCAGTTGTGGAGATTCCAGAACATCTATGATAATCTGTCCAGTGCTTAACCCTACTCTGATGGGTAGAGCGTTACTCCTAATATCCTAAGTCTTTGAAAAAATTATCAAGGCTCACATTTGTGAGAGCCCAGCAGGACAAATTATGATGCGGGGAAACCAGCACGGGTTCGTGGCAGGCAGATCGTGCCTGACCAATCTAGTTTCTTTTTATGACCAGGTTACGAAACGCCTGGACACAGGAGGAGGGGTGGATGTCGTATACTTAGACTTCAGGAAGGCCCTCGATACGGTATCCCACCCCATACTGGTGAACAAGTTAAGAGGCTGTGACTTGGATGACTACACAGTCCGGTGGGTGGCGAATTGGCTGGAGGGTTGCACCCAGAGAGTCGTGGTGGATGGGTCGGTTTCGACCTGAAAGGGTGTGGGAAGTGGGGTCCCGCAGGGTTCGGTCCTTGGACCGATACTCTTTAATGTCTTCATCAGTGACTTGGACGAGGGAGTGAAATGTACTCTGTCCAAGTTTGCAGATGACACAAAGCTATGGGGAGATGTGGACACGCCGGAGGGCAGGGAACAGCTGCAAGCAGATCTGGACAGGTTGGACAAGTGGGCAGAAAACAACAGAATGCAGTTCAACAAGGAGAAATGCAAAGTGCTGCACCTAGGGAGGAAAAATGTCCAGCACACCTACAGCCTAGGGAATGACCTGCTGGGTGGCACGGAAGTGGAAAGGGATCTTGGAGTCCTAGTGGACTCCAAGATGAACATGAGTCGGCAGTGTGATGAAGCCATCAAAAAAGCCAATGGCACTTTATCATGCATCAGCAGATGCATGACGAATAGGTCCAAGGAGGTGATACTTCCCCTCTATCGGGCGCTGGTCAGACCGCAGTTGGAGTACTGCGTGCAATTCTGGGCGCCGCACTTCAAGAGGGATGCGGATAACCTGGAGAGGGTCCAGAGAAGGGCCACTCGTATGGTTAAGGGCCTACAGACCAAGCCTTACAAGGAGAGACTAGAGAAACTGGATCTATTCAGCCTCCGCAAGAGAAGGTTGAGAGGCGACCTTGTGGCTGCCTATAAGTTCATCACGGGGGCACAGAAGGGAATTGGTGAGTAGTTATTCACCAAGGCGCCCCCGGGGGTTACAAGAAATAATGGCCACAAGCTAGCAACTCTTTCCTGCTTATGCAGGGGGTCGGACTCGATGATCTATTGAGGTCCCTTCTGACCCTAACATCTATGAATCTATGAAAATATCTCCTATTACTATTTAAATCCATTATAACATGTCCTGTCTCCTGTGGATGCAGAGCACAGTTGGTTGCCATCTTGTTTCTCTAGATTAAATAAACCCCACTTTTTCTAACCTTTCTTTGTATGTTTTCTGAACTTCTCATAATATTTGTTGGTCTTTACTGGACTCTTCCCAGTTAGTTTACATCTTTCTTGAAATGTGGTGCCCAGAACTTGACAGTACTCATAAGTGAGGCTTCAACCATGTTAAACAGAGTAGAAGAATCATGTCCTGTGACTTGCATGCAACACTTCTGTTAATACACCCCAGTATGCAAGTGACATTTTTCCCCCAATAATAGTTCATTATTGTTTACTGTTCAATTTGCTGTTCACTAACTCCCAGGCCCTTTTCTGCAATACTGCAGCCTAAGTCATTCTCCAGTTTGTTTTTTGTGCATTTGATTTTTCCATCCATCAGGTACTTTGTACTTGTCCTTATTGAATTTTATCCTATTCTTTTATGAGCATTTCTTCAATTTATCATGATCACCTTGAATTCCAGTTCTGTGCTACAAAGTATTTGTTACCTCACTCAGGTTGGTGTCAAATGCAAATTGGCATTCAGTTCCATCCTTCAGGTCACTAATGAAGATATTAAACAATACCAGCCCCAGGACAGATGCCTGGGAAGCCCCACATGATACCTCCATTGCATTTCCCATTTTTAGTCGCCTGGGACTTCTATCATATTGTATGGTTTAAACAGTACAGATGCCTTAGTTCAGGGGTGCTCAACCTCTTCTCCTGGCGGGCTAGATGAGCAGTGCCTCACCTGTCCATGGGCCAGATCCAGCCTGTGGTCCCAGTCCAGCACTGAGGGTGGACATGGTGGGACCCCATAAGGCCACGTGAGAGGGTAGAGGGTGTGGCCCAGTTGCAGCCCACCCTATGGGGGAAGGGGCATGGCCCGGCCCAGCCCAGCCTGACTGTGCAAAGGGAAGGGGACATTGTCTAGTCTTACCTGGCCCATGGGGGGCACGGGATATGGCCCAGTTTTGAACCACCACGGGTCTTGGTGTTTGGGAATTTGGTAGCAGGGGAAGGTGGCCGTATTAATCAATCTTTTGCATTTCAGTAGATCTCCTAGTATTGTTTCTCTGTATCCTATGTCTACACCAGCGTTACTTCCATTTTCAGATTCTGAGTAGTCCTGTGTTGGTAGGCTTATACTACATAGAGAGGTTGCTGAGAGAGGCTGTAATTGAGAGGACTATGGGTGCATAATAAATGAGATTTTATGGTGTAGATGTGATTTTTGCATAAGCTTATACACAAGGCCAGAATTGTAGTCTAATACAGTAAAATCTCTGTTACCTGGTACTTCACCAACTGGAACACTCTATTAACTGGAGTTTTTGGATGGCTGGCCAGACATGGGGGTGGGGGGGACTTGCACACGACCACCACTGCTGCCTACCACCCCGTGTTGATGCCACTCCACATGTGGTCGCTGCCACGCCCTCACTGCCCCCCGGTGCTCTGCCAGCTGGACACGGGGGGCGTTGGGGGAGGGGGGAGCTTGCATGTGACGATCACTGCCACCACCCTGTGCTGCCTCTGCTCTGCTCTGCTCTGCATGTGGCTGCTGCCACCCCCGCCCCCCTTACCCCAGAGATGCCGGACAACAGAGTTTTTACTGTACTTCGAGAACTAAAGGCAGATGGCAGGTCTGGGTAGCAACATGGGATGCCTGTAGATGTGTGGAGGCTGCTCCACTGCACTGAAATTACAGCGGCCTCCGTGTCTCATGTATCAGCGTCCCCACACTTCAAAATGGCAGCAAGGGTACTTTAACTAAAGCTCATTTGAGGAGCACCCCCAGTGCTATTTTGAAGCATGGGGACACGGATACACGAGACAGGCACTGTAGGTGCTTTAATTAGAGCATCCCTTCCACCCCACCCCCAGAGCATGTGTAAAGATGCCCTTAGAGACTGGTTCAGAGAGGCATAAGCTTCTGTAAGAAACAGGCTACTTTGTCAGATGCATCCACTTGACTTCAAACTAACATGGCTAACTACCTCTCTCTACTCAGAAATAAAGTTTAGTTCATTCTCATCTTCCACCATTTTAGAAACATTTTAGTAAATATAATCTATAGAAGGGTTTTTAAACCTTTTCTGAACAGTGTACCTCTGGTGGCTGGTCAGGAAGCCGGGGGAGGAGGCTATTCAGCAGCTTGTTGGAGCTGGCGAAGGAGGGTAGTGGCAGCCGGTCGCGGGGGGTGGCCACCTCTTGCAAGCTTCTCCCCCTGTGTCCGGCTGGCTGGGATGTTTGGCTTGCAGAGGGGCACCGCTGCCCTCGCCCTGCCCTGGCCTGACCCTGCTTCTGAGGCAGCGGCATGAGGTGGCAGTGCTCTGTCCCCGCCCACCCATGCATACCCCCTGGGAACCCCTAATCTATAGTTTATAGGAAATTTAATTTTCTTTGACGTGCTCTGCAGATCTTGTTCATATATAAGGTTTATAATGCATGAGCCATTATATCCTATCTTAATACAATTTTAAAATCTCTTCCTTTTTAATGCAGTTCTGTTCCTTACCATATCCAGTGGGCACAGCAAAAATGTTCTTTGCTTAGTCTGGTTCCCCAATGTGAGCCAGTAAAGTCAAGAGGAGCCTTGCTTACTGCGTTTGCAAGGGATGGACTTTTGCTGGCAGTAGCTATGAATCAGAATGATCCAAAGGTATGAATGGTATTCAGGATATCACCAATGTAATCCTGTAAGTTAAAATGACCTTCTTAAACTTTTATGGAATTAACCTTTAGATAGACTTTCTATTAAATCATATCCATATTTATAGCTAAAAAAATCTTTTAAAAAGCATTCCTCAGAAAAATGGACAATCTTCCTGACTTTCAAAAGACTAGTATTTGGTATAGAAATCCACTTCAAATATCGTCTCATCTCTAACCTCCCATTACTAAGGCAGACAAAACTCTTGGGGTAGAAAAAATATATTTTATTAGACCAACTAAATAGTAGCAAAAATTTTCTTTCTTTGCAGGCTTGCAGGCCCAAAAACCCTTCGTCAGGCATAGGAGAATTCAAAGATTGTAAAAGTTCTCCCAGGTAGAAAAGAAGCTTTCTCTTGCACAGGGGAGGAACAGGATGTTAGGGTTCTCCTGGGTTTCAGAGTCCATGTATGAAAAAATGGAAGGTTGTTTGGGCCCAAAAGCTTGCAAAGAAATGTTTTTTGCTACTGTTTAGTTGGTCTAATAAAAGATATTGTTTCTACCCCAAGAGTTTTGTCTGCCTCTGCTTTTTAAACCAATACAGGTACAACCTATATCCCTGAAACATGGAAGATATTGTAATTAACCATTTGGAAATGTAAACTTCATTGCTAAATAGGAAAGAAGCAAAATTCAGCTCCCTTCCTGACATCTGACACCTTCAGGGAAGAAGCCTGATGGATAGAGCCTTGTCTCAGCCTAATCTGCCCATGTCACAGAACAATTTTTCACAAATGGACTTTGAAACCCAGAAGAACCCTACCATCCTTTACCTCCCCTGTGCAAAATGAAGTTTATTTTCTACTTGGGAGAACTTTTTCAATCATTGAATTCTCCTCTGACTGACAAAAAGGGTGTTTGAGCCCAAAAGTTTGCAAAGAAAGAATTTTTTTTTTGCTACTATTTAGTTGGTCTAATAAAAGATATTGTTTCTACCCCAAGGGTTTTGTCTGCCTCTGCCTTTTAGACCATCAGAGCTACAACCTATATCTCTCCCATTACTAAGGCACTTGCTTCGTCTGCCCCTTTTCATATTATCTACAACAAATTACACACAGAAAAAACCTATATTGCAAGACCATTAACACTGCAAAGCCAAGCACTTTTGACAGTTAACAAATACCAGGATGTTACTCCTGTAATCTTACTTATGCCTTTTTGAGTTTATGCATTATGGCATATTCTCCAATTACATGATTACATACTCTTTTTAATACTTAGCACTTGCTCAGTGCACAGAATGAAAAGAGCTCAGTGGATTAACAAGCTATTCAGTATTTTGCTTTATTTTGAATATTCAGCATGTATGCACAAGGTGAGGCTGGGAGAACATAGTATGCAGTCATGGAATTCAAGGTTGTATTATGTTTGTGCCTAAAACAGGGGTGGGCAATTATTTCAGGCGGAGGGCCACTCACTGAGTGTTGGCAAGCCATCAAGAGCCGCATGACAGGCAGCCAGGGGCAGATATATATTAATTTTCTACATTTTTTTTAGGGGCCCTGCGGGCCAGATAGAATGGCCTGGCAGGCTGCATCCTGCCCACGGGCTGCATTTTGTCCACCCCTGGCCTAAAAGGACCTAATAAAAGATATACAGGTAGTTTAACAGTCTTGTAGGATAACTGTATGTGTATAATTTACTAAATGAGAGCAAACTGAAAAATATAAACAGCATAATTTTGAATCATAGTACCATGTGCATGGATCACCAGTAGAGTTGGAAGCTTTTGGACCCATAGGACAGAGCTCTGTCACTTGACCTAATGGAGTAACTGCTAGCAGGTTGTCATGATATATGTGGACTAGGCACTGAAAGGGTATGGTTGGTTGTAGTGTAGGGA
>NW_005843455.1:108966-109851 GCF_000455745.1 Alligator sinensis
CAATGCATCTTTTCCTGATCGTGTTTTTGGAGATGGCTAGAATCCCTTCTGAAACTTGCCAAAAAATTCAGCCAGATTCAGATACCTGCCCTTAATTTTCAAGGGTAGAACTATGTTGAGATGTTAAACATATATTATTTATGATCAATTATGGCCATAGTATTTGTGCATATATTAATGTTTCCAGTGCAGTAAATCAAAGACTCAATTCAGTGTTAAGATAACGTTTTAATCAATTTATTATTTTATTTTTCTCCTTAGGCAACTCAGATTTTGTTCTTAAACACATTGAATTTAATTACTGTTTCTGGTAACCTCAAAGGATGTAGTAGCAAGAATCATGTGGCTCCATCCAAGTTTATCAGGTCAGTGTCTGAAGGAATGTTATTTGCTTTTTTTTCCCCAAAATGTTATTCAAAATGCCATGAGTTAACAGAAATGTAGAATCATAAAATCTTTCTTTATGATTTTTCTTTTAATTTTCTTCTATCTTTGCTAGGTCATACTGGGTAGCTGACATGAGCTGGACTCATAATAGCCTTTTTTTGGTTTGCATGTTAAAGCGTGGTTCGTTTCTCTTACTGACTCGTATGGGTGAATTACTGACGTTGGTTACTTCTGGCTGCTCTATAGAATTTGGACCAGCAGAGTTTATTCCTTTACATCCACTTATAACATACAGGTGAGACTGTTTAAAAATGTAGAGGGGTTTTGATGGGGGGTGTTTTCTGTCACTTAATCAGATCTTCTTTCTTACATATTTTCAGTGTTTTTAAATAGTTTCATCCTTCAAATTCAGCCTTTTACTTTCTGTGTGTCTTTCTTCTCAATATCTGTTTCTCATTCATAGTTCTCTTCTATTTCTTAAAATGGCTTTATCCTGCT
>NW_005843455.1:109889-124570 GCF_000455745.1 Alligator sinensis
CCTGCTGAAAAATTGACATTGTGGCAATGTAAGTATAAGCAATTTTTTCCTTTTAGGAACAGTTGGGTTTTTTTTTTCAGTATTTCTGAGGTTAATATGAGCAGGTATCTTCATACTGTTCAATCATCAGGAGAAAAAGTCAATTTTATAAATGTAAAAAAAAATATTTTTTAAAATTAAGGATAACAACATAGCTCTTATAATTTTGTTTTAAATTTATTTTAACGTTCAAAATATGAGAACTTAACTTCCACACCCATACCTAATAATTACGAGCTGTGGTCTGCAGTTCTGCATATTTGCATGAACAAGCAGCTAGATATTTAAATATGCTTTTGCAACCCCAGATCCTTAAATTTCACGTGAGACTTCTCACTCAAGTTAGACTTATAGAGGTAGATGCATTTCTTTGTTGGGCGTCAGCAATCTCATGTTTTGAAAGAGTCTGGAAAATTAACAAAAGGAATTTGTACATGTGCTATATAAAATGTATTTAACTTTTGATTAAAAGTTACAAAACATTACACATTTTAAGTACACATGTAAGAATCATTTTCAATATTCTTGTGTGAATTTGCTTACGTTAATGAAAGATTTTGACTGTTCATATGGACTGAGAAGAGCTAAATGTCACACACTACTCCTAAAGTAGTCAACTCTTTTTTCTATATTCATCTTGTTAGTGATTTTACATCATATCAAGTATGGTATTACATACTTTGAGTAGCATGTCGTTTGTGGCAAGTTTTTTTTATATTTGTTCAGGGAATAAAATTAAATGAACCAACTCCTGTTAATGCACAATACTACTGAGCTCCTTCTATAAAGTCCTTCCATAAAGCCTATGTACTAGAAATTATGGGGCATCAGGCGTTCTTCTAACTGTTATGTGCATATGTACAAAATATTTGCTGGCCAAGAACTAACAAAAACCTGATCTTACGTGCAAGCAGGCATCACACGATTTTCATATACTGGTTGATTTTTAAAATCAGATTTTTGTATACATGAAAGAATATTTTTAATTGTAACGGAGTTGCTTATTTTGTACATGCAGCTACTCTTAAAGATTTTCTTAATATTTTAGCTGTTAAGGAGTGGGAATAACTTCTTCCTCATTGTGACAGGGGGCTATCCCAAGGCCGGTCTAATCATTGGCCTGCCCTCCTGTTGAGGGTAGTCTGCCCACCTGCCTCGCCTTTGTAACTTTGGAAGTAGTTTATAGGCAGGAGGCTGCCCATTTAATGCCCAATGCCAAAGGTGTAATACATGGCTCCATAGCATCCCTACACCATGTCCCATGCCTCGCAAATGGCATTGCTATGTGGCTCCAGCCCCACAATGGATCTCATTCTCTGCCCATCTGGTGTTCAGACCTCACCTGGATCCCTTCTCCTCAGATGGTCTAACTTCTGCCTTCATTCTGGGCTGCGAAACTCCCTAGACTTCTTTCCCTCTCGGCAGTGGCCCCCTCTGGGACCTTTGGCCTCATAGGCCCTAGCCTTGCCTCTAGGCCAATCAGAACTCCAGGCCCCTGGCTCTGGCCATCCCTCACAGTGGGCATCCTTGCCCTTTGACCATTGTGGTCCTGGCCCCAGCATTGACCAGTTGAGGGTTTCCTGGCTAGGTTCCTGAGCACCTAGCCCTCTCCCTGTCATAAAGGTCTGCCTTCTCACGCCCCTCTAAACACAGCTCACTATCTCTAATGCCAGCCTACGCGCAGTCCTTCAGGCCCGCCCATGTGGACCCTTCTCTACGCAGCCCACGCACGATCCTTCAGGCCCCCCATACAGACCCTACTTTACTCAGCCTACTCACACACGCCCCCTCACTGAGCCCACTACACTGCCTCCTCACTGGGGCTATAGGCCTTACACCCCTTGGGCCTCAGGCCTTTGAACTGCCTGGACCCCTCACGTGTCCCCTCTACAGGGTAACCCACCAGGTCATGGGGGTTGAGGCTATATGGCACCCCATACTCATCTTTCACCTGGGAGGCACTGGTGTGGCACTTCCTGGGGACCCCCACCCCAGCAGCCCTCCCACACCATCCAACCCCAGCAGGGTGTGGTTTTAGGTCATTCCCCAGGACCAGGAACCTCCTCCAGCCCCATAGTTACTACCCTTGACTTCCAGGTGCTCTGGGAGCAGCAGATCTCCAGCTGGGCATTGTTATTCCTGTAGCAACTGCCATCTGAGCCCTGAGGGGCTGGGTTTATACTGAGGCTGCCCAGCCCCATCCTCCAATCCAGGAGCCCTCTTGCAGTTGTGACTGCTTCGTTAGGCTACACCTCACCTACCCACTGCTCCACAGCCTGCTCAAACCTTAAAGTGGCAGCCACCAAAGGTGCCCTGCCACACTCATAATTTGGAAACATAAGTCACATTCTGCTGTTAGGTTCAAGATGTTGTGTTTATAAATATTTTTGTGGAATGGCTGAAGGGTTTGTTCTTTAAATACCCATTAATTTCTGTCGTCTTCATTAATTTACATACATGATCTCTATTTGTAGTTATTTTGATTTTCGTCTTGCAAAGGCTTACCATGCTTCGTGATTAACTCTAATGATGAATCATCTAGTAAAGTCTTCTCAGGATCAGCACCTTATGTAATATCGTACACTTATGTGATATTATAATATGTCAATATGTGCATAACAGATGAATGATACCACTGTTTTGCTCTGGTAGCAGCTAATTAGGGTTTAAAAGGCCTGTTAGTATTTTCTAATTTGTTATGCCTTAATGGCATATTGGTATTTTCAGATTATTTTATGATATAATGCTTGTTATAGTTTCTATTTTGGTATTAATTTGTTATCCTGCCTTTTTTTTTAAATTCCCCTGTATAAATTGCAAAAAATTTGTTTTTAAGCAAAATACTTCTGATGCATTCATTTTACACTTAATGTACATGTTAGTTGCTTGTTTATTTTTTCTAATGTATTTTTATTTTATTTGCCAGGTCTCAACAGTTCATGTCTCAAAATTCCACTCAGTCTCTTGGTTCATCAGCTTCTGAAAATGATCTAATGAGACAGAGATTTTCTGTAACAGCACACCCAAGACTACCCTACCTCATTTTCTCTGATGGGTATATGGTTACAGTTCTTAGGTTTTCTGATAATCTTTCACCATCAGGATTTATAAGGTCACTTCTGCTTGATTCAGCCCAGAAGCTTGAAAAAGTACATCAAGGCCTGATGATAGCTAAGGTACTTTTGTTTTTTGTTTTTTTTAAATGTTGATGATTTTCTTTTGGTTGAAGAGGAAAACAGGGTTTAAACAATGTCATCTGTTTTAAACAAAGTATTATAAAACACTTTGCGGAGGCAACTGAGCAGTCATGTACTTGCTTAGAGTTTACATATTTTAAGTAACAGAACAAAAATGGCACAAGATCAAATGGCTACAATTTGATTATAAACAAATTCAGACTAGAATTTAGAAGAAAATTAGAGGAGTCAAGTTTTGCAATGGTCTTTCAAACAAAGTCGTGGGGGCACAGAACCTGATTAACTTCAAGTTGGAGCTTGAAACATATATGGAGTAGTATGATAGGGCAGGATGTTCTTGGGTCAGTAATCAGTGCATCTGATATGTAGATATAGATGTTTGCACTCCCCATGTTAAGGGTATAAGGTAACTCCTGTGTGTGTTGGAGGTATCCTATACTTATAGGGACTAGGAAGGATTTTTTTTTCAGGACTTCATTGGCTTCCAGGGCTTTTTTCCCCTTCCTCATGAGCTTTGGATATTTGCCACTGTTTTAACTGGATTGTAATGGTACTCTTGCTGATACATCCCTGAGAAGCTTCTAAGGGTATCTGTTGCGGAAGTGGGGGCAGGGGAGTGTTCAGGGTCAAACCAATCACCAAATTTTAGGGGCAGGAAGGAGTTTTATTTCTGGTTTAGAGTGGCAAGGGAAATTTGCCTTCTGTTGTAGTTTAGGGCAGGGGTATCAAACATATGGCCTGCAGAGCCCTGTTATCCAGCACCCGGGGCTGCTGCTGGGTTTGAATTGACGCAGCATTTCTTCCAGCTGCTCAGGGAATCGCGTTGCATGCTATGCCCACTCCAGGGTCTCCAGGACGCATGCCACATGTAACTCATGCTTCAGCTGATCTGGGACCAATGCTATGTGTGGCACCCCTAGGCACCAGACACAATATGAGTCCTGGACTGGTTGGACCAGGGCCATGTGTGACACAATCCTATTCCAGCCAGTCTGGGATCTGCACTGCACATTCCAGCCTCTCCAGGATCTGGGACGCACTGTATGCAGTTCAGATCCCAGAGCAGCTAGAGCTGGCACCATGGGCACTGGAGGGGGAAAGGGTCATGTCTGTGGGTCCATTGGCTCAGTCTGGTATGTGTACTGGTCCCAGGTCACTCACCTGGCCTGTGGGGAGTTTGAAAACCCCTCATTTAGAGCATAGTTCTGGGATAATATGAGCATATATTAAATCATGGGTGTCCAAGATGTGACCCGTGGGGTTGCCCATAGGGTTCCCCATGGGTCCAGAAATTTGGCAGTGTGGCATCATTAATTTCTGAGGCTGAAGGAGCCGTTAATTGCCACTGCTTATCCTGCTGCCAAATTTCTAGATTTGTGGAAAGCCCCTTGACCCATATCCAGAGCACAGAGAAATATCATCTGGTCCAGAGGTTTGCAGTGTGGGGGGGAGTGGAAATTTGGTGGTGGCAGGAAAGGAAGCTGCCACGACTCTGGGAACTGCTGCAATTAACACTGCCAACAAATTCCAACCCCACAGGCCAGATGATGCACCTTCATATCCAGCCTGTGGACTGGCCCTGTGCCACTCATCCAGATGAGCTGGGCACCACTACATTAACCTAATAACTTCTTTGCCATGCACTCTTGTTCCCCTTTTCTTACCTGTGGCACATTTTATGGTGAGGGGTTTTTTTGGTTTTATTTTCCTGTGGCGCTTTATGGCTGTGATGTCTCAAAGGCTGGTGTGGACAACTTTAGGAATTCTTGAGAACAGTGATTCTCAACTTTTTTAGACTCAAGTTAGCTTTTGCTAGACTCAGGACACTGAAAATTACAGCTCTTAGTTTTCACTCATTTTTCTGACTAAAGAAAAATAATAGAACAGTTCTTTTGTTTCAGAGAACTCCAAAACACCACTGTAGGTCAGAACGCTTTTAACACTGTGGATTCCTAACTGAAACTTCTGGGTTTAACTCCTGGATGCTGGCAGCTGAAGCTAGATGACCCACCTCCTAAGCATCCTTCCTTATACCTACCTCTGTGGGCTGGATCTTATCCACAGGCTATATGTCTGACACTCCTGCTTTAAGTGATAGAATAATTTGTTCTGAGACAAGAGAGACTTAGAATAATTTGGAATCACCAGTATTCTTTGAGATTATTGTTGAGAGAAATTGTGTCTTCCAACACTTAAGTAGCAGATCGTTTACATTGCAGCATTTTGCTGTCTAATCATATATATAGTCTACATATCATTTTTTTCCCTTCAGTATACTTATCTGGGGAGAAATGAAGTGAAATTATGTGCTAATCCCAAATATATTCAGAGGGACAGTAAACTGCTTTACTGTCATTCTTCAGCCTGGAATGAACAGGCCACCCTCACTGGTGATGCAGTAAGGAATACCCTCGCAAACTTTGGTTTCTATTGAGAAAATCTAAAAGGATTCAGTTGTGATGCAAATATCTGTCTATTAATGACAGATTTGAGACCATCAGTTCATTTCCCATAGACCAAAATCTGTTGGAGGGTAACATTTTTCAATTAGAAGTAAAAGGGAGATTTGGAAGTGAAAGATTCTTCAGGTGTTACCAATTACCTTGAGCTGTCCAGACCCTCACAAATCCATGAGATGATAAACTGACATTGCTGTGGGTAGCAGTGAAAATGGAACAATAATTTATACCACTGTCATCCAGGTACCAGCAGATGTACTTGAATTTGTGGAAATTATTTGAGTACCTGGATGGGCTGGGACAGTGGGGGCTATGGAAAATTAGACTCCATCCTTTTCTAGATGCATATGTATTGGCTGATCTACCAGTGAGACGCCAAACATAAGTATTCTTTGAGAATGGACTTTGGGAGAGGATACTGTATATCTTAGTGATGGATCAAAGAAGAAAATTATGCCCCTTTTAGGGAGAGTGAGCAAGCATGATGAGAAACATAATCAAACAGGATTAGAGAAAGAGGAAAAAGAGATGTGAAATGATTATGGAGACGATGTGATACTCTAAGGTAACTAAGGGTATATAAACAGTGAATGTCCAGCAGGGGAGTAAAGGTGGAGTCAAGTTAGTTGGAAAGGGGGTCAGCATGGATACTAAATTTCACTGTACTAATGAGCAAGCATTGGGAATGCACATATTGTGATGTACTAACATGCAGTGGCCAAAACCCAATAGAGGCACAGTGAGTGGAGTAGTGCAGTACTGTGACCATAACCTAAAACACTTAAACAACAAACAAAAACCTTGACAGTTATGTTTGAGTAGTAGAGCATATACTAAGAAAAGAAAAACAGAAATAGACCCCTTAAACTTGATATAATAATACTGTCATTTAGGTCCTGGATCTAGAGATCATCTTTGATTCTTCATTCTTCCTTGTCCCACTTCTCCAAACTATGTTCAAATCCTGCCAGTTATTCCTTGAAATTCCATCTGTTCAGGACCCAGGTTTTCTTTTTATCTCTCCAACTGAAACACTTATTCAGGCTCCTTGGTCATCTTCCATCTTGATATCTATAACCTCTTCTTCCTCTCAGATTTTCTGATTTTTCTACACAAAATATAATTACTGGACCCGTTTCTTTTTTAGATCCTCCTATAGCACATGAAAATCAGGTTTCTATTGCTTGCCATCGAAGCCCTGCAGAATCCTGTCCTCCCCTGTTTATCACCTTCTTTTCTGTATTTCACAATGGTGTTCTTCCCTCCCACATCCCTGGGATGCTAGTCTTGATATCCCACCTCTTTCACAAGTATTTGTATATAGAAAGAATGCAAGACATGCCTGTACTCGTTGTATTCATATTACATAAGTCTCAGTTTGCTTGTCTTGCAGGGTCTGTGATTTATGACAGTCTGCTTCTCCCACGAGCGTCCCTGTGGTTTCTTTTCCTCTGCTGTCTATGCACCAAAATGCCTATCCTAAGTGTGTCTGGCTGTCCATTACTCTTCAGATTTCTCCTAGAGACCTATTCCTATATTTAATCCTAGAAAATAAAATAGTTGGCTAGTGTTATTAAAAGAATCACGTCCAACATATGGCCACATATCACCTTCACCAGCATATTTATATGCTATACCTACATTTGGTTCTGTCCTTTTTGTTTCTCTTGTTTGCTTTTAAATTATAAGCTGTTTCAGTAAGAGACCATGCCTTTTACATTTAGAAAGTGTTTAGCAGATTTTGGGTATTAGGAGACAAATACGTGTGAAATATAATTATGCAGACTGCATTAATAATATTATTTTTGTTTTCTACAGTCTAAAGGAAAAAGGCTGCAGTTGCAATCTTTGTCCTCCTTAAAATCTAATCTATTAAAACAACACCAAAACCAAAGTTCTGCCCTTTCCACCATTCCAAAATTCTTGCAAGAAGAAACCGTAGAATGGATTGAGAAAACAACAGAATTACAGGTATTTCATGGCATCTCTTCATGTAATGTATAATTATATATCCGATTTTAGGATTTTTTGAATGTGAAAAAAATCTAATATCAGTAATTTTTGCCATAAGACTCTCAGATTGAAAACAGCAGAGAGGACCTGAATTTAATTGTCAGTCACAGAATGACCACGTGCCACCAGGATGATGCAGTCTTGAAAGAGGCTAATGCAATTGCAGGATGTACAAAGAGGTGTATTTTTAATAAAGACAAGATCTTTCTTTGGGATGTATATGGAAATCCCAGGGCTTTTTCTTGTTGCTACTAGGGGCCAGAGAGAGAGAGGACTTCCCTCCCATAAAAGCATTATTGGTTTCTAGGAGTGGGGTTTTTGGGTGACAGGTAGGGAGGGTCTATTTTTGCCTTCCTTTAGAGCAGAAGTTCTCAAACTGTGGTCCGCAGACCACCACTGGTCTGTGAGCTCCGTTCAGGTGGTCTGCAGAAAGGTTGTGGAACAATCGAGAATCTGTACTTGTAAGGTAAGACTACTGATATTAAAATATGCTTTGATTTGTAGAACAAAAAAAGTTTATTAAGTGATCTGCAGAGACCCTCAGCAATTTTCAAGTGGTCCATGAAAAAAAAGTTTGAGAACCACTGCTTTAGAGCACTGGATATTGAGCACAAGGAGAGGTGGAGTATGGCTCCAGTGTAATGGTATTCCTCAGATTACTTAGAAACCATTCAGGTGCATATCTGGTGGATCTAGTTTGTATATGCAGGGTCAAACCAACTGTCATATCTGGGGTCAGTGACAAGGACCACAGGGAAGTTTTTCCTTTCTCCCTATACAGGTATAGTTGTTTTCCTGGGGTCATCTGATCATATATTAACAGGTCATTTCCTTTTACTCCAGTGGCAGGGGCAGCTCTCTTCCAAATCTTAGGGCTCCCCTGTGCCAGATTGCAGACCTCAGCAGAGCATTGAGACAACCCTGGGTCCAATTTTAAATTATAAGCTGTTTCAGTAAGAGACCATGCCTTTTACGTTTAGGAAGTGTTTAGCACATTTTGGGTATTAGGAGACAAATACGTATGAAATATAATTATGCAGACTGCATTAATAATGTTAACTTCCCCCAGTTCAATCTCTGGGGATCAGGCTGGGGGTGGCCCCAGGACTGAGGGCTGTCCAGGGTCAGCACCATCAATCAAGTGATTGCACCAGCCCCAGACAGCCGCTGGTTTGGTTGGAAACCTGGGACAGTCAGCAGCTACTGCTGACAGTCACTGTTAACAACAACCCTGGACTGCCCTGGGTCCTATTCCAAGTCTCTGGCTGCTGCCAAAAATTGGCTGATTAACCCTCTCCTCCCCAAATTTGCCCTGGACAGCCCCAGTCTGGTTCCAGGACCAAGGTTGTCTCCAGATGATGCTGACAATCAGCTGATTATCGACACTGGTGGAGCAACCCTAGTGTGGAACACAGCATGTCATACGTTTAAGTTAAGGTACTGTACAAACCAGGTACAAAAATGTTCCACATACATATTCCATATAATATGCAATATCTTTGTGGATAGTTTGCTATTTTATGATGCCATAAATTGCCTTAACATGTGACACATTGTAATATATGGTGTGACACATTAATCGGGCCATAAATGTAATGGCTGCCAGGAAGCTTTCATTTCCACTGCTGTTTATTTATGGCTCATTGTAGCAGTTTTTTATTGGGTGCTTGTCGTGGGGTGTGCAAGAGAGATGTGAGGAAATATTTCTGTGCATCTTAGCCCTCAGTGAAAGAGGTCTAACCTTAGGCACTCAACTTGAAAATAAGATTACCCACACAGGAATTTAATTATTCTGGTTTAAATTCATATTCTGCCTTACCCAAATTAACTTCCCTGTGTTAGATAAGCCCTTACAGTATGGAGGTGTTTCACGTATGAAGCTAAGTTAAACTGCATCTTACTCTTCACTGTTCTTGTTCAGGAAAAAAGTTACATCAGACTTTTTTTTCCCCCTCTGATGTAGGATCATGAAGAAGAATCTGATGAGGATGAACATTTTCAAAATAGCTCTTCTGCTTTCTGGAGCCAGAGACCAGATTTGCTTTTTGGTCAAGGCCAGTTAGAGTTTGCATCAATGTTTGACACTATACATGCAGAGGATGATACCGAAGAAAAAGATGATTGGTCTGTGGAACTGAACTCTATCCAAAAAAACCTTCTCGCAGCCTGGGAGACGGGGATTACAAAAAACGTACAAGAAAAAGATATGCTTTTGAATTACACAATAAGCTGCATTACTTACTTTTTCAGTATTATCCAGTATATAAAAAGTCCTTTATTAAACCACAAGCCATTTTTAAACAAGTCTGCAGATAATAATCTCTGGATGCATTGTGTCTTAAAACATTTTCAGCAGTTTTTAAGTGTCCTGTTTTGGGGTGTCAGAGATGAACAGACTATTAAATATGTAGCGAAACTCACATCACAAACTATAAAAATAATGCTTGTTCAGCAAAAAGATCAGTTGTTCTCCAAAAATCTTTTGGGGTCCTTCTGCTTGTTGAAGATGGTCACTCGCACTCTAAATGGCATATGCACTCCAGAGTATGAGGTGATTTCTACATCCTCTGTCAACAGTAATGTCAAACTTGACTCTCTGGTTGTACCTATTTTTCAAGCTCTTAATGGGAATGTCACTCAGAAATTTCACTCACAAACTTCCTTGCTTAAGAGACCTCCTTATGCCTCAAGCCTTGACGAGAAGCCAGAAAACAGGTATCAGTGTTTTCATGGAAAAATAAAAATTGATTTAATTATCACTTGACTGGTCGGCTCTATACAGCTGGAATGAATCAGGAAGCACTTTTATCACACAAGCAGGATGCTCCTCTAAACTGCTTTATGTTCCTGAAAAGAAGCATATCGTACTGAGACCTTTCTCACTTTAAAGAAGTTCCATGCTGTTATGGTGTTACACCTGTTACAGGCTTATGTTTTAAGTTATTTGGCAAATGTACTGTTAAGTTTATAGTAAGTTCAACTAAAAAAACCCAATTGTTTGTCTGACATCTGGGTACATGAGTTAGGGTATGTTTTCTGAATACTAAGTTTAAAAACTACAAAATGTTAATAGCATAGCAATAAGCTTGATGGTCAAAGCAAATGATTGAGTAAAATTAGTCTGTCCCTAAGAAATCCAAGACAATAGGTTTTTAAGTTACAGTAAGGAGCTCAAGATCAAATTATGGTAAAAAACATTGAAGTAAGGCAGCATTTTCCTTGTTTTTTACTGAGCTTGTTTTTTAAACTGCAGATTAACAATACTGTGGCGATTGTTATATAAGCACGTGCTTTGGTATCAGGCTCAGCTGAACAGAAAAATATATAGGAATGGCAAGCCATTGACTGAGGTGAAGATTCCACATGAAGAATCTGTTGTTGCATCACTTTTAAGTCATATCCAGGCAACCCTACAGTCTTCAGGAGTGACCTTGGAGCAAAACTTGAAGCTTAACTCTGTGATTGGTTAGTACATTGCAAGGAACTGCAAATAACTGATAGTGTATGAATAACTACATTTTAGAAGATTTGTAACCAGTAAATAACTTGGTCTGTAATGTATTTGCTTGGATGGTTACAGTTGGCGTTCAGCAATCTTTTGAAAAGTCGCAGTTAAATATCTTTTTATATATAGTTTAGTGGCATATATTTAGGGCTTTATCCAAAGCCTGTTGTTAAACTCAACAGAAACGTTTGATTAACTTCTGTTGTATCATGCCCTAAGGCTGAAAACCTGGAGCCAGAAGTTTGAATTCTGACAGCAGAGACCACAATCTTGTCTCTTCTGAGGGAGATATGCACCGTTGTGCGCATCTCTGACATTTGCAACCAAAAATCCTGTTTAGTTTGCCAGAATGCTTTAAACCCCATTCACCTTTTTTCTAAAGTAGGTTTTACTGTTTTGATGTCTTTGGCAAAAATGTTCCATCCTGTAACAGTGAGTTATACAACTGGTTGTTATTCTGGCTTCCATCCACAATCCGAAAGGTACTTGCATGTAATTATGTGTATATAAGGCTTGAACTTCATGTAGAAAAAAACATTTTAATTTACCAAATTTAAGACTGTCTTCATAGAGACAGGCCCATGAAGGGTCAGGCCCATAATTTCAAAACTAATAGCATTTTTTACATGATATGAAAGTTGAAAATATACCAGGAAGCACCTCTTACCATGAATAAACTACAAAATGAAATTGTAATTACAGTTTGTGAGGGACTATGGGATTTATTGTAATATTTCTGTGTGAACTGTGTTCAAGTTGTTATAATGTTGCATGACTCAGTTTACTTACAATGCTAGCATGCCAGGAAAGAAGGGTTAATACTGAGTTAATGTGAGGAGAGCAGAAAAGAAGGGCTAAGTGCCAGAGTTGCCTTTTTGGAACATGTGGGATGAAAACATGGACCTATATAGCTTTACTGTTCCAGGAGGCTGGGGTGGGGAAGACGAGTATACCGGTGAGAGGGGAATTTGAACTAAGGGTTGTCAGCTCCTTGCAAGAGAATCTGGGTTCAGAAACTAGCTTGAGAGCTTTGGAGAGAGACTGGAATGGAACAGCAGAGTATCTTTGGAGGTGCTCTGGGCTGTGCGAACTAGAGCTGGAACAGAGTAACTGCTTCACCCCTTTTCGGTTGGTGGGCAGAAAACATGGCTTTTGCCCCAATTAATGCCTTTACTAAAGAAGCTGGCTGCTGGAACTTGGAACTTTGTGTTGCACCCAATCTTCCCAACAAGAAGTAAATCCCCTCTCAAAGCAGAACTGAATGCTAGCTCCTTGAGTCAGGGCCACAGAGTACCAGTTAAGGTGAGAGACTGAAAGGCTGAGGGCTTAGAATGGGAAGGAGCCTAGTCTTCCCCCTTGCTTTAGAACAGTGGTTCTTTAGCAGGGTGCCAGGGCACCCCGAGGTGACCCAAGATCTTGTAAAGGCTGCAGCAAGGTGTGAGGAGATAAGCAGGTATGAGGAGTCATCCATTCCTAGCCATTGCCCTGCTCCCAGTGCCCAACTCCTCTGCAAGGAGGCAAGCACTGTCATAAAATATTTTTTGGAAGTCGGGTCCTGCTCAATTAGTAAAAGTTATGGAGGGGTGCCTTGAGTCAAACCAGGGGTGCCTCGAGTCTAAAGAGATTGAGAATCACTGCTCTAGAAGCTATGACTGGGCTGGCTTTGGGGGTTTTAGAGCCCAAACAAGGCCACAGTGGTCTTGAGCAAGCGTCTCCAGAGGGTGCTGTGTGACAGTTAGCATTTCTAAGCCTGCTGTTAATAGAGTAACAAGTGGCATAATGTATAACAGCCTTGTAGAAGCGGTGATTATAACCCAAGTTTAATTCTTTCTTAATATCAGTTGGAGATTTGAGACATCTGCATTTGATAAGAGATTTGAGAAACCTGCATTCTTGGAGGATCATTTGTATAATTTTGCTAACATTTCAACAGTTTCTCTGACAAATGCACATCGTGATTAAGGCAGACAAGGTTCTGTGGGTGAATCTGATATCTTTTATTAGACCAACTTAAATAGTTGGAAAATAATTATTAAGCAAGCTTTCGGGTTCAAAAACTTACAAAACACTTCCCAGAGACGAGCCTATGAACTCCACTTCATCAACCTCCTGGATACTAAAAATCATGGACTAAATATAGACATTGGATTTATGACACATTATAACCTGCCTGACATCTGGCTCCCCAGGTATCTCTCCACTATTCATCCTCCTCCTCTCTCCCCCACAACCTCTCTCTCACCCATTGACTCCTCACTCTACATTTTCACTGACTACCTGTCTTATATGCACACCAGACCAGCCTCTGGTTTCTTTACTTTTCATTCCATCCAGGAAGAGCACACACCAACTGCTGAAACTTCCTTAGCCTGACGAAGGGTTTTTGAACCCGAAAGCTTGCTTAGTAATTATTTTCCAACTATTTAAGTTAGTCTAATAAAAGAGATAAGATTCACCCACAGAACCTTGTCTGTCTATGTTCTTAGACTAACACAGCTACAACCTACCCCTGTAACATTGTGATTAAGGCAGTCAAGGTAGCGATTTCCATGGCCTATTCCATGTGATTCAGATAGAGATGGGACATTTCCCTAGGCAAGTCTGGGTCAAGGTTCAAACTCATGACTCTGAATTTTGTAGCTAAATGGCTTAACTTTATTGCAACACAGTGCCCCTGCTTCTCTAATATGGTCTTTCTAAAAGAATATATTTAATGATAGGCAAAGATTTGGGCTAACATCTATACAATAAAAAGATGTGAATACATTTCAATGTTGTTGAATATGTTACATATTTTTTTTAAAGGAGAGGAGCAGTTTCTTCTAGGCTCATACAAAGAATCTTTGGACATCTGGAAGAGAGCTCTTCAGGAAGTCAAAGCAAAAGGTAAGGAAGAAGATGGGGTAAAGCTCCATTTTTCTCAGGTGTTTGTATGATATTTTGGGAGGGCAAATAATGCTTCTACTGTAGTTAAGATGCCGTCAGCATTTTTATACTAGGTATTTATTTTCACAGGATTCGCTCTTTATATCAGAACATGGCTGAACTAAAAATTGGGTCTAGAGGTTTTTTCAAGTTTACTTTAAAGTAAACTTGTAAATTAACCCCTATAAAACACAGTTACTATAATTATTCATATGCCAGGTTAGGAGAAGAAGGATTTCTCATCCATGCAGAATGGATGGGAATATGTATTGGAAACTTTGGAGATTTAAGGATCCTTTTACAAATCAGGACAGCCTTGTGGATCCTTGTGGGCACTTTTACATGTGCTCTGGGGGTTGGATGCAGAGAGAGGGGGATGCACTTTATTTAGAGTGGTTCTGAGAGCTGCTCTAATTAAAGTGCCACCACATCTTGTGTATCAGTGTCCCTGCACTTAAAAATGGTGGTTGGGGCGCTCAAACTAAAGCTCATTGAATGAGCATTAGTTCAAGCATCCCTGCCACCATTTTTAAGCGCAGGAAT